>NC_091155.1:40485800-40728583 GCF_040958095.1 Procambarus clarkii
AAATCAGATACTATGTACCTCACCTTGCTCTGGTGAGACTCTTTTACTCTGTTATCTATCCTTATCTCAATTAAGGTATCTGTACTTGGGGGTTCTACTACCCAAAATCATCTACGTCTGCTAATTACTCAACACAAATTTGCTATTGGAATAATAACAAACCCTGGCCCCCAGACTGCACTCGACCCACTTAAATCTTTGAATATGTAAGATAATAAGCCACTGCACATCCTCTCAAGTGTACTCTTATATATTTAAGACCCTTAACTGTAATGCCAATCCTGACCCTAAACGCTTCCCAGAAGGTTGTAACAGAACCCATGGGCACCACATCAGAAACAAATCTTGTTTCTTGTGTGGTTTCAAGATCCAGGGGGGGGTCTGGTAGCCGAACGGACAGCGAGTAGGACTCGTAATTCTGTGGCCCGGGTTCAATTCCTGTTAAAGAGTTGCTTCCTGGGGTGTTTGTGTGTGTGGGAAAAAAAAATTATTTTGTAGTTAGTTACAGTTGATTGATTGACAATAGAGGCAGGCCGAAAGAGCAGAGCTCAACCCCTGCAAGAACTAGGTGAATAAGTACCTATTTGATGTTCCAAGAGTAAGACTCATCCAAACTTGAAATTCTCTGCAAATAAAGGGATCCAGAATGTAGAATGATCTTCCCAGTCATTTCAAAGGCTGTACCTCTCTCAATCAGCTTAAGAGAAAAACCAAGAGCTACCTAATAAACTCCATTTAACCTACCAATATCCCCCCTAAATGTCAACCTATGTTTTGGTTTTTATTAACAATATTTATTATTGACCAACCAGTTTAACTGCTGATATCTGCCATATATAAACTTGAAGAAAATTGTAGTCTTCTGTTTATTTAGTTAAAATTACTTCTGCTGTTCTGTTTCAATTTCTGCTGTCCTTCCATCATATAATTTTTGTCATTCTTGATTTTCATTTTTCAATTCACGTTTTTGATCTCAATTAGTTTTAAGGTTTTAGTCTAAGTGTTTTTCTTCATCTTGCCCGAAACGCTGTGCGTATTTGTGGCTTTAGGCATAGTATGTACTACCTGTATATAAAATAGAAATCCACCATTCTGTTTGTAACTCACCTTGTATGTTTGCCCAAAATGCTATGTGTATTAGTGGATTTAGTTACTGTATGTTCTAGCTCTATCTATAAATCCAACATTATGTTTGTAACTCATCATCTATACTTTTCCTGAATAAAAATTTGATTTTGAATTCTGAAATTTTATATGTACTTTTACCTAAATAAAACTTATTTATGAATTTATTTTGTTATTACACTCTCTCTTTTAAACTGGTTGGGAGGCATACAAATTTTAATTAAATTACAGTAATTTAATTAATTTAGCAATCCAATAATTAGGAAACCAGCGATAGGAAATCTCATAAATGCACCTCACAATATAAACTGGGAATCTGAACTCAACAATACACAGGATATAAATTCATAATGGATATAAACTGCCAAAAGATTAAACCTTTGGCTCACAAGTGGCATACTTAAAGCAATTAACAAGAAACACGAATATGAAACAAAACATAGAATTGGCTTGATTACAAAAGAAGTTAAGAGATACTCATCAATGCTTATCAATATAATATGAAGAGCCAAAGCTTCCTTTTATGAGAATAGATTTAAAGAAGCAAAAGGAAATATGAAAATGAAAAAATCCACAAGGGCTGTGACGAGGATTGAACCTACATCTGAGAGCATCCCAGACACTGCCTTAATCGACTGAGCTACGACATGGATAAGGGCCTCGTCACGGCCCTTGTGGATTTGTTCATTTGATGCATCATGCTATTGTGATTTCTATGTGTAGTGAAATATGAAAAGTACATGGAAAGCCATCTCTAACATCCTAGAGTGCAAACAACAATTACATAACAAGCAGATAAAACTCTCCAATGATGGTTACACACTTGTAACAGACTTAGATATTGCAACTGAATTCAATAGCTTCTTTTCACCAATTGGTACAAACTTTGCCAGAAAAATCCCAGAGACCCAGACACATGTTACTACAAATCTCACAGGCAGCTGTCCTAATTCTTGTTGACAGAGCACTTGGGCTCTGTCAACAAGCTGTTCTACCTCTTAAGAGGTAGAGTATATTGCTCTAGACTATATACATTCCTATCTCAGTGACAGACATGTACATGTGGTCATCAATAGCATAACCGTCCTTACTTTACTCACTTGAACATAGGGGTGCCACAGGGCAGCATCTTGGGAACTCTCCTATTTCTTATATACATCAATGATGTGCCAAATGTTTATAGCATTCTTAAACCTATACTATTTGCAGACGATACTACCATTATCTATTCTCACCCTACCCCCACACACTAAATAATATTGTCAACAGTGAATTAAAAAAGTCCACTCATGGATGTCAACCAATAAACTTACACTAAACATAGAAAAGACCTTCCACAGTTTATTTGGTAGTAAATTATCAAATCAGATTCAACTTCAGATAGACAATGTTAACATTACCCATAAAAAGGATGGGAAGATGACCAAACCACACACCGGAAGATGAGGAGATGACGACATTTTGGTTCGTCCTAGACCATTATCAAATCGATTGTGATAATGATCCAGGACGAACCGGGATGTTGTCGTCTCATCTTCGGGTGTGGTTTGGTCATCATAGTCTTAAGATTAATGTGATTGTTGAACTTCTTACCAAACAAAAATGTAAAACGCCTTGTCAATGTTAAGGGTAAGTTTGTTAACAGTCAATTTAACGGACTTCATTTTGTTCAGTGTGCACCGTGTCATTTAGAATAAGTGGGTTAGCGTGTGAGAAAATATGAAGATTGTTTCTTCTTCATGTGCTGAAGAGAAAACATGAAGGTATTTGGAAGATATATATGAGAAAAATAAGTGGACCAAGTATGCTGTTGCAACCCGTTCTCACACAAGACAGCACATATATGACTTAATGCTTAAAGTCAATATGTTGAATATGAATTAGTAAATATGTGATATATTCCCAGTTACTTTTTTTTCCAAGGCCCAAACTCTTCCTCACGTACCAACTTGCGTCTCACAGTACCCGTCCGTCAACCTAGATAGCAGAATAGTCGTGATTGGTTCAATTATAAGGAAAATTGTACTTTTCAGGTCCCACATGGGTTGTGAAATTTACCTACTATTGTCCATGCTCTTAGAATATTATAGATCAGCTACTTCCTATTGACGGTTCGTAGTTTTGTTTTGAGAAATATTAGTTGTTCTTAGTAAATTATAATAAGCACTAAAAATTATTACATAGAATAACAGTCCTTCACCAATCAATATTATATACCATAGTTGGTGCTTTATAAATCTTTAAAGGATGTTTTGTAGGAACGCTAACAGAAAACGATGGTTCATTGGAATGTCTATAGGGTAAACTACTCTAAACAGGATGGTATTGTGTCTACTATACCAACTACAGGATCGGTATATTGTCCACTACCACCCGTTAGGTGAGTAAGGGGTGCAATACCACCCACAGGATGGGTATGAGGGTCACATCCACCCAGAGGATGAGTATCGGGATCACATCCACCCACAGGAAGGGTATGGGGTCCAATACCACCCACAGGATGAGTATGGCGTCCACTACAACCCACAGGATGGGTATGGGGCTCCAACCACCCATAGAATGGGTATGGGGCTCCAACCACCCATAAAATGGGTATGGGGTCCAATAACACCCACTGGATGTGTATATGGCGTCCATTGCCGCGCGTCGAGCTCGAAAACCGCAGCATTCATCTCAGAACCATGCCTATTTCACGCAGATTCCTTAATAAACGTAAAAGTTTTATATGTCACAAGAAATATAGAAATATAAGCTTCATTCTAAATACCTTACCATGGGCATATTTAAATTTAAACCGAAGATACGTGTACTTTTATAATAGCCGAGCTCCGACCCCGGACAGATCGATCGACCGAGCAACTCTCTCTCAGAACAATGTTTATTTCACGTGAATTTGTTAGTAAACATATATGTTTTATATGTCTCAAGAAAGACAGACATATAAGCTTCACTTTAAACACTTTACTATAGACATATTTAAATTTCTAATGAAGATTATTGTATTTTAAAAATTACGGAGCTCCCACCCCGTACAGACTGAACGACAGAGCAACTCTCTCTCAGATCAATGTTTATTTCACGTAAATTCGTTAATAAACACAAATGTTTTATAAGTCTTAAGCAAGATAGAAATAAGAGCTTCATTTTAAATACATTACAATAGACATATTTATAGCTCAAGTGAAGATACATATGTTTTTATAGTAGCGCTCAGTAGCTTGTCGGGCATGGAGTGCAGACGCCTACGCACTTGCCGATATATTGTATAATTAACAAAGATACGCTAATAAAGCCTAAAATCTTATATGCCTCCAGAAAGACCGATATATGAACATTATTATAATTGCACCAAATGAAATATATCATGTTCGAGAACAAAGATATATCAATTTTAAATTAAGTTTCGACTCTCTCTCGGGTGAGAGAGATGGGGCGACTCTCGCCCCATCATATACATATATAAATACACATACATATTTAATCACCCACACAAATACACACATCAGTAATTTTTTGTGTCACAAGTGATTCAACAAGAGGCTCACAACAGTCACTATACAAGGCACTTTACATCTATGAGGAGTCGCACAGTTACTAGTCTAGCTCCACACCCACCCAACTGGGCGGCAGCTTTACAGTCATGTGCTCCACACCCACCCAACTGGGCGGCAGCTTTACAGTTACCTGGTGTTATTCTTCACCTATATCTTTTTCTGGTTAATCCCTATTTACATTATGCAGTTCAGGTTTCGTCGCCATACTATAGTTTTTAGTTTAGTTAATTTATCACATAATGGGTTCAGGGACTGAACACACAATTTATTTATCTAAGCAAGTTACAATCTTGAGGAGCTAGCCACAAAATTCATAACACATCGTCACATCAACAACATGTGTTCGAGATCGACCACAAGTACAGTTTCTAAATTAAGCAAATGCTATATGTGGAGAGCTAGTGTCACAATTGATATGTTTGTCCTGCACATTTCCACAGTAGTTTGCTTGGGTTTGCTTGGGTACATAGACAAGAGACTGAACTTCAGCGCCCACATACAACACATAAAGGGATGCTCTGAGAGAGAGAGAGAGGGAGAGTAAAAATATCCACTGAGGTCTGATTAAGTCCTTTTGGGGACCTTAATCATTAGGACGTTCAATGATTAACGCAAAGTGAGGCGTATTCAGATGGTATATTGACAACATTCAGCATATCTCATAATGACCTAGTAGTACTTGGTGCACAAATACCTTTTCCAAAGGAATCGCAAAACATAATTAAACACAACTGTACCGTACAGTGTTATATGGTCACTGCTTGCATCACAAGCGGGGATGTTTCTGGCGGGGGAGAAAGAAACAATTGCGCAGCGCGTCCCGCGGCTTTGCGCGGGCAGTTTGGGGCCGTATAAATACGGGCGCACAATGGGGCTCCGCCTCACTCCACCTGCCCTCGCCGCTGCCCTCGCAAAACCCCACCCTCCCCCCCTTTGCAAGCGGCTGCTTTTGTACCCCCGTCATGCTTTGCACAGTTGTCCCGATTGTCTCCCCACTGCATGTGGGAAGGGGGTGCAGCGCCGGTCCCCAAGTGTCCCGCTGTCCGCAGCTAATACTTTGCCCAGTCTAGGTGCTAGTAAGCCCTACTTGTAGTCACACCCCCTTCTCCTTATCCATTAGGTCTTTTATGGCCTCTTGGCCGGGTACATTACGTGTTATGTGGTCTCTCACTTATTAGTTATTCTTTGTGTCCTGCCTGTTATATCCTAGTGTTATATAATTACTACACATTTGCACTCGGCCTTAATTCTAGTACCAGTTAACCTTTAGGTTTCTGCAGAATTAGTTTCCATGTCACTATAGGCTAAGGTCTCATACTTACTACGGGTGTACCTTTTAAGTTAAAACTAGTCCTTGGAATTGTTACTGTTAATTCTTACTTTATATATTTACTTTATATATTTACTTTATATATTTTAATATAAACGTTATATCTTCCTTAAATTATATTTGAAACTTTGTATATTTACATGTTCAATATTAAGTTTTATATAATATCAACTTTGTTAAGTCTATAATATAAACCGTGTTTAATATAAACTTTCTATAATTACTTACTTTATGTGAACTTTATATATTTACATGTTCTGCAGAATTTAATCTTCAATAAACTTTAACGCCCCATACTGCCAGTATCTTTCTCCCCCTGGTCAGAAAATATTTATTTCAGTTTGAACAATTTTTAACATTAAAGGATAAATCCTTTAATTGGTTGAAATTGGTTTTAATATTCGAAATCTAATTTGTTGATGTTAAATAATATAAGGTTCAAATTTATTAAGATACATACTTTAAAAACTATTTCTATTTGAAATTTAAATAACATTAAAAGAGTACAGAATATAACAAATACCGACTATATAAAAGACCTGATAGTTGCAGCACTTAATTATGCTATTGTAACACATTGAAAGTAATAACATTATTTGATTCAGCAAAGCATTTGGTAAGGTTATAATAATAATAATAATAATAATAATAATAATAATAATTATAATAATAATAATAATAATAATAATAATAATAATAATAATAATAATGTATTAATTATTTTAAATTATAATTTACAACTTGCTAGCGCACAAGAAATAAATCCACGAATCATCATTACATTCTGTAACACCTACACATGATCCATGGTGCCAAATATTGCAACGTTCACAGCATACCATCAGCTTCAAATCTTTTAGCTTTCTGCAAATGCAGTACACTTCCATCGAGCATGACCGGATGATTCGTTTTCTTCTCAGTGTCTGAGCTGCAGGAATGAGATGAGACACTTTCCTTTAAAGTTCTCTTGAAGATGTTGTCTCATTCTGCATATCATACGAGGTTCACCGGATCTACACCACTTGCAAGTGATGCAGCAAACGCCACAGCATATACCCCACTCATACTTGAGTCCTTGTGTCTGCTGACATTCATTATATTGCATATCAGCTTATCATCCTGGCAATTAGCAAGAGCATACAAGATAACTTCAGTAGATTTGGATGGTAATTTATGCCTGGTGTCGTATATGTTAATTTGTCCAGTTACTCCAATGTTGGAAACGGTGGCCCAGTGACAACCATCAACTTGGATAATTTGAATAAATTCACCAATTGTAACTGGCCAGGAGAGGTCCCGCTACCACGCTGGGTCATGAAGGCCTTCTAGGCTTGGCACAGTTTGTTTGATGAGGTCACATGCAGATTTTATATGAAGGTCAGAGAGCTGTACATTTGTTCCAATGTTCATTATCTCGTCATTTGTTAAATAATTTAACATTGTCGAATGTGAAGCACTGTTATCACTCTCCTTATTGTTGCATAGGTGTGAGGAGTGGCAGTGATTGGTTCAGTTTATTTTTTTTTTTAAATAGGGACATAAATTTGTACTGCAGATACCAGTACAGTTGCACCGTTTCTTTATATATTTTATACTTGGGTTAGCAAGGCGAGACGCTTCTCTTAACGTGATACTGTTGGTATCAAATAGAAATAGTTTTTAAAGTATGTATCTTAATAAATTTGAACCTTATATTATCAACATCAACATATTATATTATTTAACATCAACAAATTAGATTTCGAATGTTAAAACCAATTTCAACCAATTAAAGGATTTATCCGTTTTAAAGGATTTAATTAAATGATTTGACACAAAAATCAGTATGAAGATTACCTTGGCTGAGGATATTGAAAAACTTCAAGCTGATATTAATAAAGTTTTCGACTGGGCATCAGAAAATAACATGATGTTTAACAGTGATAAATTCCAGGTACTCAGGTACGGTAAAAATGAGGACCTTAAACATAATACAGAGTACAAAACACAATCAAATGTACCCATAGTAGGAAAACAGCATGTAAAGGATTTGGGAATAATAATGTCTGACGACCTAACGTTTAAGGAGCATAACCAAGCAAATATTGCGACAGCCAGAAAAATGATAGGATAGATTACGAGAACTTTCAAATCCAGGGATCCCATCACAATGGTTGTACTCTTCAAGTCACTTGTGTTGTCCCGTCTTGAGTACTGCTCAGTACTCACTTCCCCCTTCAGAGCAGGAGAGATTGCTGAAATAGAGGGAATACAGAGAACATATACGGCACGCATAGACGCAATAAAGCACCTAAATTATTGGGATCGTCTCAAAGCCCTCCAAATGTACTCACTAGAAAGAAGACGAGAGAGATATCAAATAATATACACCTGGAAGATACTGGAGGGCCAAGTACCAAATCTACACAGTAAAATAACAACGTACTGGAGTGAACGATATGGAAGAAAATGTAGAATAGAACCAGTGAAGAGCAGAGGTGCCATAGGCACAATCAGAGAACACTGTATAAACATCAGAGGTCCGCGGTTGTTCAACGTCCTCCCAGCAAGCATTAGAAATATTGCCGGAACAACCGGGGACATTTTCAAGAGGAAACTAGATTTATTCCTCCAAGGAGTGCCGGACCAACCGGGCTGTGGTGGGTATGTGGGCCTGCGGGCCGCTCCAAGCAACAGCCTAGTGGACCAAACTCTTACAAGTCAAGCCTGGCCTCGGGCCGGGCTTGGGGAGTAGAAGAACTCCCAGAACCCCATCAACCAGGTATCCTTTAATGTTAAAAATTGTTCAAATTGAAATAAATATATAACACTGTACAGTACAGTTGTGTTTGCCTGCCACAGCCTGCCACAGCCTTGAGAGCACGGAGCCTCTCTCTACATTGGCGACCCAGTCTGGCTAAACATTGCGGTACAGTAGAACCTCAAGACCAAGGTATTTGTATCTGGTAACTAGTCGAGCAGAGAGCCATCATCCAACTGCATTTTGCGATCGGCCCCACCCCGTCTGGGTGGGTGTCGGTTCAGGATCTTTGTTTTCTCTACTGAGATGACTAAGCATAGTTCCTGACATGTGGACAATACAGAGTTCAGAACATTTTGGGTGTTGGTATACCCATTGGTGTGGATCAGTATATCATCCACATAGCTAATGATGTGTTCGCTGGACCTTCTAGTTACAAAGTTTAAAAGTGCACTGATTAACACATTGAACAGAGTAGGACTGAGGACACCTCCCTGTGGAGTGCCAAGTTAAAAAAATCTCGTTACACTCCTATGCCCATGGAACAGTACAGATGACTTCCTGTTGGATAGATAGCCTCTTATCCACCGTAGAAGCCATCCTCCAACATTTATTTTAGCAAGTTCTCTCAGAATGACGTGTGGGTTAGCAATGTCAAAGGCTGACTTAAGATCTAGGAAAGTGGTGTATGACCTATCAATATGCAGGGTGAGGAATGTGGTAATACAGTGATGTACACTCTTTTCATGCATAAAGCCATATATCTGGGGAGACAACATATTAATAATTTTGTAAAGGAGACGGTTGAGAACCATCCTCTCAAGACACTTATAGAGACAACTAGTGAGGGAGATTGGGCGAAAAGCACTCGGCTGGTGAGGTTTAGGAATGGGAATAATAACACTGTTGGTCCATGACTTCGGAAGCTCCCCAGTTACATAGCTCATATTATACAATTGAAGAAAGGTATTCCCTGGAACTAGCAGAAGCATATGCAGTATGCCGTCAGTAACTCCATCCTCCCCGGGTGATGTAGCTTTGCCTTTATGTAGAGCAGAATCTAGTTCGTATTCAGTAAAAGCATGTCACAGTCATCCTCTTGATGAAGCATGAAGTCAAGGAGCCTTGCCCTATCAGTATATCTATCATTTAATTCATTCTGCGAGGGTAGAGGAAGACTGTCAAAGCTGGAAGTCGTGGCCCAAGCACCAACAAGCTCATTTGCTCTGTGCAGAGGATTAGGGTACGAGATCTCTGCAGCATTTTTCCCTTTGATCTTGTTGATATCCTTCCATGCCCGACTTAGTGGCGTGTGAGAATTGAGACCACGGACAAAAGTTTCCCAGTCTGTCTGCCTCAGCTCCACCATACGTTCCCTGGCCTTAGCCAGAGCCGCTTGAAAGAGCCGAAGCATTTCAGCAGTGCGGGTCCTTCTACAAGTTAGTCCAATTATTTTGACAGTGCGTTTTAGTGTCTGCAATTTAGAATCATTATAATAAACATAAGTGCTATGACCAGTGTAATTTGGGTTACGTGGCCTGGACGATGGATCAAGTGATTCTATAAACTGGTTGATAGTACCTGTGAGCTCATTGTTAAAATCTTCAACTGATGAAGGCTCAGATGACTGCACCATTCTGACACATGAGCAACAAGATTGTCTCGTTGATCGATGGGCACAGCCAGCCTCTTCCGCTTGAACACTCCACCAGGGAGGATAGAACTGCCAATGCTTACAGTGGCTAATATGGCCAGATGATCAGACGCCATAACTGGCACTATTGACGAGGCGCACACGGTGTGGGAGACGTTGAAACCGAGACATAGATCAGGAATACCTCCGTAGATATGCGTCGGTTCAAGGTCACCCACAATCTGTGCATCATCGTGACTACCTAATAGTGACACTAGTTGCCGTTACGATTACTGAACTGCGAATTACCAATATTCCTATGTCTAGCGTTATAATCACCTTTAATGATGGTAGGCTCAGTCTGAATACAGATAGGAAGGTCAGCATAATTAAAGTTACAAGGAGTCGATTATTAGTACATAGTTGTTTTTCTCTTAAACTGGATGATAGAGGGGGAGTCTTTAACGTGATTGGGAATACATACATACATACATACATACATACATACATACATCCATACATACATGCATGCGTACATCCATTCATACATGCATACATGCATACATACATACATACATACATACATACATACATACATACATACATACATACATACATACATACATGCGTATATACATGCGTATATAAATACATACATACATACATTACATACATACATACATGCATGCGTACATACATACATCCATCCATCTATCCATACATACATACATACATACATACATACATACATACATACATACATGCATACATACATACATACATACATACATACATACATACATACATACATACATGCATGCGTACATACATACATCCATCCATCTATCCATTCATACATCATACATACATACATACATACATACATACATACATACATACATACATACATACATACATGCATACATCCATCCATCTATCCATTCATACATGCATACATACATACATACATACATACATACATACATACATACATACATACATACATACATACATACATACATACACGTCCAGTCAGCATATAGCTATTTCGGGACAAAATCCAATACAGTTTATATTGGTGAAACGCCACTGTGATGAGGAGTTGAAATATCACAGGAACTGTAGGTTAATGTGTGACATAAGTGAGGTTAGATGAGGCATCTACAAGCATCAGCTGGAGGCTGATGGAGTGTTGTGGAGGCTGGTGGTACTATGTCCAGATGTTGGAGGGTGGATTTGACTCTCCCACCCTCCCTCCCCCTCCCCCCCCCCCACACATTGACCGCAGTACGTCTAAGGTTACTTTCCACTCTCGCTTACCAAGGGTATATCTTCTTTATGATAGGTGCAGTTTGTGGGAAGGTTTTCTCCTCGGATGACTGCATGAGTGGTGATGCTGGGTGACGCCTCACGGTGGGATGTCAATGTTGAGGCTTAGGCAAGGCTTGAGTGTTGTTTCTTAGGCTGTTGTAGAGTTAGACTTGATGTGAGCACTTGAAGGTCAATGGTGGGCTTCTTCTTTATGATAGGTGCAGTTTGTGGGAAGGTTGTTGTGTTGATTTAGGGGCGACGACGATCGTACGTGGGAAGGTTTTATGCTCATGTCTGGACACTCACCGTCCCGTGTTGTGATAATGGCGGCGACGCTCACCTAGGCGTTCCAGTGTTCTTTCTGGTGCCATATTTTATTTTTCTACTTCTTACTATTGTTTGTAACTGGTTTTCTACATTTAACTCTTATGTTTTCCTCTTTTT
Source organism: Procambarus clarkii (assembly GCF_040958095.1). Lineage (NCBI taxonomy): Eukaryota > Metazoa > Arthropoda > Malacostraca > Decapoda > Cambaridae > Procambarus > Procambarus clarkii. The sequence continues at coordinate 40,497,938 of NC_091155.1, forward strand.
TTTAATTAAAAAATATGCTTGCAATTCATTTATTAAAATACAATGGTACTCGTTTATATACTTTCTGAAGGAAACATTGCTCCCATGGTGAATGCACTACTTTGCATTCTTTTTATTTATTTTTTTCAATCAAATTAATCATCAATCAGTATATATGATTGGTAATAAACAAGTTGCAATAAATAGAATACAAGCAGATCCACAAAAAGTAGGCAAGACAATAAGCAAATACATTCATAAACAAATTTGTAATAGAGAAGGAGCACCACCGCTGGCTGGAAGGATACAAGACGCTTTGTACACTGACAACATCGCACACAAGTTCAAGTTCAATTATGTTTATTGAGATAAATACATCTCAAAGAGATAGAGTAGCTTAGGCTATTTCTACCCCCCTCTACTTTAAGTCCCTCAAGGGGCGCACAAATTCAGTGAGTACAAATGGACAAATAACATTACAAGAATTCCATTTAACATTGCAGGTTAATATAGTAAGTACAGCATATAATTGTTACACTCTTGGGGCAAAATTCTTGTAGCTCCTAAGTATACTGTCTATTATACCATTATCACACATCCAAACAATTTGATGTGGTACACTATTTATTTCCTTATTTCTATAGTTTTCAATAAGTTGACACTCTAATACATAATGTTCTAAGGTGTGGGCGTGCGGCATACTGCATAATTTACACTCCTTAGGCCGGATTCAGGAAGGTACTTACGAAGGTTTTTCCTCTTTACCTCTACCCCACATTTCTCTTAACTAACATTAGCAAACCACCTCTTGAAACAAGGGAGTTAAGCTTTAGGCTGCACAATGAAACTGCTATAAACAATTTTATAACTGCTGCTGATAATGTCAACTGGGAGTCCGAGTTAGGTAACATAGGGGACATCAACCTAGCAGTGCAATCTTTTCTACAAACAACTCTTAGCCTTTATAACACCCACTGTCCTAGGCTTACAAAACAAGTCACAAGCAAAAGGCTTAACAATCCTTGGCTTACAAAGGGAATACTGAAATCCATTAACAAAAAACACGACCTTGAGAAGAAGTATAGGTTAGGAATTGTCTCCAAAGAATTCTCAAAGAATTACTCATTATTGCTATCTAAGATAATTAGACGAGCCAAAACTAAATACTACGAAGATAAATTTACTCAAATAAAGAGCAACATTAAACAAACTTGGAGCACAATTTCACAAATATTGGGATCAAAGAAATCTTTAAATAACAAACCGACTCTCCTGTCTAATAACGATGGTCAGCTTTCAGCCTCTGATTCTGCTATTGAATTCAATAGGTTCTTCTCTTCCATTGGTTCATCCCTTGCAAATGATATTCCATCTTCCAGTACTGACATTAAGGACTATCTTACAGGTAACTATCCACAGTCTCTGTACCTAAAGCCTATTAACTCCACTGACGTCAATGAGATAATCCTTTCCCTTAAAACCAAGTCTGGTGCCCTTGAGGAGATACCAACTTTAATTTACAAAAAAGCCTCCATATCTTTAGCCCCTGCTATTGCTTTGCTCTTCAACAAGTCACTTGAACTCCAAACCTTTCCAGATATTCTAAAAAAAGCGAGAGTAACGCCTGTCCACAAATGTGGTGACCCCACAGATGTTAACAACTACAGACCTATATCAATCCTGCCAAACTTGTCAAAAATTTTTGAAAAACTTATATATAAGCAGCTTTACTCATATCTAGCCAAACTCAATATACTTAGCCCTTGCCAATATGGCTTCAGACCCAAAAAAAGCACTAACGATGCACTTATTAGTATGCTTAACTCGATTCATACAGCTCTTGATAAAAAGGAGTTCCCTGTTGGGTTATTTGTGGACCTGCGTAAAGCTTTTGATACTGTCAACCACCATAACCTTCTTCTTAAATTACATCATTATGGAGTCAGAGGACACTCCCTACAATACCTCGAGTCCTACCTTACTGACAGGCTCCAATATGTTTCTGTGAATAATACAATTTCTCCCACCCTACCCATCAACATTGGTGTTCCTCAGGGCAGCATACTTGGCCCTCTCCTCTTTCTCATCTACATTAATGACCTTCCAAATGCCTCCCAACACCTCAAACCAATTCTATTTGCTGACGACACAACCTTCATTTACTCCAGTCCTGACCCTCTTGCTCTAAATGCCACAGTAAATTCTGAGCTAAATAAAGTCCATCTTTGGCTAACTGCCAACAAACTCACCCTTAACATTGACAAAACTTTCTATATTCTGTTTGGCAATAAATCCTCTAGTCATATAAATCTCAAAATAAACAATACCCAAATTTGTAACAAATTAGATGGCAAATTCCTTGGCATTCTCATTGACCACAAGCTGAATTTCCAGGGACACATTCTAAATATATCAAAAAAAGTTTAAAAAACTGTGGGCATTCTTTCTAAGATCAGATATTATGTACCACGCCCTGCCCTGGTGACTCTCTATTACTCCCTTATCTATCCTTATCTCAACTATGGTATTTGTGCTTGGGGTTCTACTACCCAAAATCACTTACGTCCTCTAATTACCCAACACAAAGCTGCTATTAGAACAATATCCAACTCTGGCCCCAGACATCACTCGGTACCCCTACTCAAATCTCTGAATATGTTAGATATTAAGTCACTGCACATTCTCTCATGTGTATTATACATATATAAAACGCTAAACTATAATGCCAATCCTGATCTTAAAAGATTCATTGAAGGTTGTAACAGAACCCATGAGCACCACACCAGAAATAAATATAGTTTTGATATTCCTAGAGTACGTCTTAATCAAACTAGAAATGCTCTGCAAATCAAGGGGCCCAGAATGTGGAATGACCTTCCCAACCATGTTAAAGACTGTACCTCTCTCAACCAGTTTAAGATAAAAACTAAACACTACCTAATAAATTCCCTGTAATCTACCTCACTCCTCGATTGTCAACCCATGTCTGTTATTTTCTATTTTCTTTTTTTTTTAATCAACACTGTTTGTCAACCTATTGTATTTGTGCTGCTTTTTCAGTCATGTTCCCCCTTTTTTTATCTTTATTTGTATTTGTTCTCAACACTTTTTATTCTTTATGCTCAATTAGTATTAAGTTCTAGATATTAATGTTTTTCTTGCCCGAAACGCATTGCGTAATAGTGGCTTTGGGCATTGTATGTACTAGCTCTATCTATATATCAATCCATTAATGTAACATCACTTGTATGTATATACCTTACCTGAATAAACATCTGAATCTGAATCTGAATCTGAATCTTAGCTAAGAGCGTTTTCCGTCTTAGCGCCTTCGTGGCGGCTACGTCCATATTCAATTAACTACCCTAAGTGGAAAAACCTTTGTAAGTTCATTCCGGGATTTAAGTGTGGTTTCGACCACTCATAGCTTTACGTAAACTGGATATAAGTCATTTTTTCTCTACTACAAAAACACTGGGATCGATTTATGATATTGGAACATGACCAAAATATTATAGCTGGTGAATCTAGTGAAGAGGAATCCTTCGTGTTAGTTATATATGCATTCTCTGCTTGAAACTTGAAGTAAATATGTGTTTGATGATAGTAGAATTAGTTTTATAATAGCAAGATATTATACCAGTAGTTATTAAGTAAATAAACACTGGTGAACATGAAATATGAGAGAAGGTGATGAGCCCTGCCTGATGGGATCATTTACTATCACCAAATGCCCCTGTTCACCTAGTAGTAAGGGTGTACCTTAGCTATACATACCCATTTCTAATTTATTTAGTTTGGTTTTATTTTGAAATTAAATCTGGGTGAGACATAAAATAAAAATATGCTGCACAAATGATGTTAGGTAAGGAAAAGGGTAAAAATGTCAAAAACTTTATTCATTGAATACTTAAAGCTATAATTATGACTATATAGATTATTAAAAAAGAAAGAGGGAAGTAGGGGTCCAAGACCTCTTCCTGTTATACAATTTGGGTGTGGAACAAGTAATTATCAAAAGAAGGCACCATGCCGGGAAGGCTATGTAGCAGTAAGGCAGTGAGGTGAGGCAGCTATATACTTATTTGAGAAATGCCTATTTTATTTACCTTGTAAGCTGAGGCAACTTATTTTATTTGAGGAATACTCAGCTGATTCCTCTACATTTAGCATGGAACAAATTTGTGTCCAAGACCTCTTCCTGTTACTTAATTTGGCTGTGTGTAACCAAACTAGAAGTGCTCTACAAATCAAGGGACCCAGAATGTGGAATGAACTCCCGAATCATGTCAAAGGCTGTACCTCTCTCAACCAGTTTAAGAGTTAAACCAAGTACTGCCTAATTAACTCCATGTAACCTAACTTACCTCCTAAATGTCAACCCATGTCTTGCTATTTTTTAAACAACGCTGTTCACCAACATGTGCAATTGCTGATTTATGCTATGTTAACCCCCTTTTTGTATTTTTTATTCCTTCTTTCAACACAATTTATACCTAATCCCGATTACTATTAAGTTTTATTCTGTGTTTTTTTCCCCCCACACCTTGCCCGAAATGCTATGAGTATTAGTGGCTTTAGGTATTGTATGTACTAGCTCTGCCTATAAATCCAACATTATGTTTGTAAATCAACTGTATGTACTTTTCCTGAATAAAATGTATTTATTATTTATTTTTTAATCAGTAAGTATTAAAAGAAGGCACCAAGCTGGGAAGGCTATGTAGCACCATTGTGTGTAACAATAAACCAAATTTTTTTAACAAATAATGCACCTGTATGGGAAAACAAATCCTGTCAGCTGTAAAAATATTGATGCAGTTATTTAAATGAAAAATATAATGAAAGAAATATTACTGGTTTATTTTTATCCTATCTTTTTGTACTGTACAGTATATCCAAGGAAGTGAAAAATTGAGACATAATGCACAATTTAATGAATGATTAGCATGGATTAGCAGTTCAAAAGAAATATGACTTGTATTACATATCAACATGAGATCTTAATGATCCATGGTCAACGTGATTTAATAAGGATAATACAGTACTGTATTTGTAATAATACAAACTATAATTTAAAATCTTTATTACTGATTATTTTTATTAAGAAGATTAGGTATACACAGCAATGTGCTGCTTCCCTATTCTATATGGAATATTACACAGTGTAGATAAAAAACTAGCTATAAGTTTATCTAATACTCCCATCTCACAGGATGGTTAGACATACTGTACATGGAATCAATTTAGAAAATACCAGCCTCAATACAAAAAACAAATCAACTCTGACTAAACAACTCTAAGCAATTTTCACAAGAGGTAAGCACTGAATCATACAAACATTATATTATAATTACTCTTACCAGTTTCTACAAAACTCCTCTCAAACAATGTATTTTTAAACATGTTTAGGTATACACAGCAATGTGCTGCTTCCCTATTCTGTATAAAGGACCACACAGTGTAGATAAAAAACCAGCTACAAGCTCACCCAACATCCTCACCTCACAGGATGGCCAGTCATACATGGAATTAGGAGAGAACAAAATACTTAATGCTGATCTATTAGCCTCCACTGGCAAAATCTGGGTGCAGCACAAGAATATCTTCCAATATTCCTGAGTGTATGAAGTAATTAGAGAGCTCAAAGTACCTCATACCATTTGGTATGAAGTCACTGATAACAGGGCAATCACAGATATAGTGTTGGAGAGTATGTTCTCTCAAGTAGGACTGAAAACAGATGTTTTTTTTCCACCAAGAGGGCTATAAACCCATGGAACCGCCTACCCGCTGAAGCCGTAAATGCCAAATTCCAGCTAAAAAATATCATTAAGACAATTGGCGGGCCCTTTAACAAGCCGCCGGCTTTCTGTCCTCTTCGAGGTCACTAGATAGTTAGTGGCCCTTGGGTAAATTCAGTAAATATATACAATAATTGTCAGCGCATCTTCCGAGCAACAAGGACAGCTACACAGAATCTCTTAGAATTACGTAGGTAAACAACAAATGTAACATATTTGTTTACTACAATGTCGGTGCTGGCTGTAGAAGTTGAAAAAACATTGTTTTACTTCGAAATATACTAATTTTATAAGATAATTCGACGTAAATAGGAGGCAGTAGAGCTCCGATAAGCCAGCGCTAAATCTTTAATATGAAGAATGTTGCTGCTCTCTGATTGGCCAAACAAAACACAGTAGTGACCTCTATCGGCACGCAGGTGAACCAACAATTTTCTTCCTAAGTATACCTTATTGAATCGCACCTAAGCATCTTCTTAGGGCGCACTTAGGAACTTTCGTAGCAAACCCACTTACGAAGAAATACACAGAGCTTCCTGAATCTAGGTCCAGATCTTTTTCACTGACATCAACACCGTATTGCCAGATATATTTATATCCTAATCTTAATCTCATTTAAATTGAATTCTTCCAAGTAGACTTTCCTTTACCATAAGTGAAGGACGAGTTTGTATGTATTATTGAATAATTCTTAAGTGTGTTACTACTGTCCACCATTGCCATTCTCTTTATCATTCTATTTATCATTATCACCATCATTTATCATTATCACCATTCCCATTCTCTTTTTTGCCCGAAACGCATTGCGTAATAGTGGCTTTAGGCATTGTATGTACTAGCTCTATCTATATATCAATCCATTAATGTAACATCACTTGTATGTATGTACCTTACCTGAATAAACATATTTATTATTTTATTTATCATTTCTTCACCCTCCTGAATCATCTTGATTCTTCTTTTTATTTGTTTCAAGGTTAACTGACATACAACATCAACAAGAGTTTTTTCAGTGGCTCTCTTCGCTATGCCATCAACTACCTCATTCAACAGTATTCCCACATGTGAAGGAATCCACATGAATCTTACTCTATACCCAGTTTTTTCTAGTCTATTAACATTCTCTCTACACTCTATCACAATATTCTGATATACTGGGCGTCTGCTATTTAAAGACTCTAACGCTCCTCCGCTGTCAATAAAGAAGCAAGCATTTTTACCACATTTGACTACTTCCTGTAATCCTGCTAATACTCCTTGGAGTTCAGCCTGAGTTGAAGAGACATTGTCAGTTAAGCGGCGTCCAATAACAGTATCTACAGTGCCGATGTCAGTGTACTCCCTGATCAAGACTCCACATCCTACCTTCCCATCCCTAGCTACTGACCCATCACAATATACATGTAGAGTGTTTTCTGTGGGCAGTTTTCTAATTATACAATCATATGTTGCCCTCAGCTCTCCTATTTCATACATACATTTTTTTCTTATGCAAGGGAGTAATTACTACATCTACATTACAATCCTCCCATGGTGGTGTAAATTTTCTCTTGGGCACAGCAATACACTCTGTAATAACAACATACTTTATAACATTATAACATAATTTATTCATATATACTCTCTTCTTCATCATACACTGTTCACTATTTCCCACCTTTTGAACCGAGAGGATTTATTTATTTATTTATTTATTTATGCATATACAAGAATGTACATAAGGAATGTGAGGATACAATTATGGTAATTACAGTCTTGTAAAGCCACTAGCACGCGCAGCGTTTCGGGCAGGTCCTTAATCTAAGAAAATTTTAAGGAGGTAAATACTTGCAAAATTTATAGACAAAAAAATGATAACAGATTACATGGAATGAAAAAAAAAAAAAGATGAGAGAAAATTATAGGTACAGTATATTAAAGCACATAGGTAGCTATGATTGATTGCAATGACAGCTTAAAATGGTAGTTGACAACAAATTGGTAGGCACAATACAGCAGAAACAATATAAGATTGATTGCAATGACAGCTTGAATGGTAGTTGACAAAAATTGGTAGTCACAATACAGCATATGGCTAGCACATAAAAGAAGACAGCAATGAACACAATGATAAGGTTGTTTGATATTACATAAAAATTAGGAGATTGGGTACCACTAGGTACAGAGCAAATTTAAAGCTCAGATTAATTCATTAGCTCCCCCACCTCTCATTAATCTAATGGCAGAGGCTACATTTATCTCTGAAATTCTATCCCCAATACTCTACAGATTCAACTCCATCCTCATTATCTCAATCATAGCATTTCTTGGGCATCCTAAGATAATTCTCATGGCTTCATTTTGTACCTTCTCCAACTTGCCCATCCAACCTTTACCAAAACTTGAAATGGCAGGTGCAGCATAATCAATAAGAGATCTTACAGTACTCAAGTATATCATTCGTAGCACAGGGACTCCCACTCCCTTTCCACAGCATGCCATGGCCTTCAGAGGTTGTAATCTCTTCCGACATTGACCCAACAGTCTGTTCATCTCAGCTTCCAAACTCTCATGGGTATATCCAACATATATGCCTAAATATTTATATATATTGTAGCGAGTAGATTATCCCAATAATATACTCGCTCCAAATGCATTATTAATATTCCTGTCAACCTTTGGAGATGAATGAGGTGAGGCGTTGCCCGGGCAACACGGTGAGGTGTTGCCCGAGCATATAAGCAGCAGAATAGCAAACATTAACTACACCATTTGGTCACCACTTGGTCCGGGAGACATCTCCCGTTACGCAGGGTGCAGTTGCACCTCCACAGATCTCCAGTATCAGCTCTTGATACTGGTAATGGCTCAAAAGGGCCACCACTTACGGGCTATTCATGCCCGTGCCACCTTTTCGATGGTTTAATCGTCATCTTGGACACATTCATGGGAGACATCTCCCGTCACGCTGAGTGCACTTGCACCTCCACAGATCTCCAGTATCAGCTCTTGATACTGGTGATGGCTCGAAAGGGCCACCACTTACGAGCTATTCATGCCCGTGCCATCTTTTGGGTGGCTTCATCTTCATCTTCTTCATCTGTTTAAAACACGGGAGACATCTCCCGTCACGCTGGGTGCAGTCGCACCTCCACAGATCTCCAGTATCATCTATTGATACTGGTGATGGCTCAAAAGGGCCACCACTTACCAATTCATGCCCGTGCCACCTATTGGGTGGCTTCATCTTCATCTTAACACATTCACAAGGGAGACATCTCCCATCATGCAGGGTGCATTCGCACCTCCACAGATCTCCAGTATCAGCTCTTGATACTGCAGTAGGTGGCTGTAATTTGGAGCACACTCGGGAGGAGGCCTGAACATCCCACCCCCACCCTCACCCAGTCGACGTGAGGCTTTACATTCAGGGGCCGGATTCAGGAAGGTACTTACGAAGGTTTTTCCTCTTAGCTAAGAGCGAATTCCTTCTTAGCGCCTTCGTGGCGGCTAGGTCCGTATTCAAGTAGGTACCCTAAGTGGAAAAACCTTCGTAAGTTCATTCTGGGATTTAAGTGTGGTTTCGACCACTCGTAGCTTTACGTAAACTGGATATAAGTCATTTTTTCTCTACTACATAACACTGGGATCGATTTATGATATTGGAACATGACCAAAATATTATAGCTGGTGAATCTAGTGAAGAGGAATCCTTCGTGTTAGTTATATATGCATTCTCTGCTTGAAACTTGAAGTAAATATGTGTTTGATGATAGTAGAATTACTTTTATAATAGCAAGATATTATACCAGTAGTTATTAAGTAAATAAACACTGGTGAACATGAAATATGAGAGAAGGTGATGAGCCCTGCCTGATGGGATCATTTACTATCACCAAATGCCCCTGTTCACCTAGTAGTAAGGGTGTACCTTAGCTATACATACCCATTTCTAATTTATTTAGTTTGGTTTTATTTTGAAATTAAATCTGGGTGAGACATAAAATAAAAATATGCTGCACAAATGATGTTAGGTAAGGAGAAGGGTAAAAATGTCAAACTTTATTCATTGAATACTTAAAGCTATAATTATGACTATATACTGTAGATTATTAAAAAAGAGAGAGGGAAGTAGGGGTCCAAAACCTCTTCCTGTTATACAATTTGGGTGTGGAACAAGTAATTATCAAAAGAAGGCACCATGCTGGGAAGGCTATGTAGCAGTAAGGCAGTGAGGTGAGGCAGCTACTTATTTGAGAAATGCTTATTTTATTTACCTTATAAGCTGAGGCAACTTATTTTATTTGAGGAATACTCAGCTGATTCCTCTACATTTAGCATGGAACAAATTTGTGTCCAAGACCTCTTCCTGTTACTCAATTTGGCTGTGTGTAACCAAACTAGAAGTGCTCTACAAATCAAGGGACCCAGAATGTGGAATGACCTCCCGAATCATGTCAAAGGCTGTACCTCTCAACCAGTTTAAGAGTTAAACCAAGTACTGCCTAATTAACTCCATGTAACCTAACTTACCTCCTAAATGTCAACCCATGTCTTGCTATTTTTTAAACAACGCTGTTCACCAACATGTGCAATTGCTGAGTTATGCTATGCTAACCCCCCTTTTTGTATTTTTTATTCCTTCTTTCAACACAATTTATACCTAATTCCGATTACTAAGTTTTAGTCTGTGTTTTTTCCCCCACACCTTGCCCGAAATGCTATGAGTATTAGTGGCTTTAGGTATTGTATGTACTAGCTCTGTCTATAAATCCAACATTATGTTTGTAAATCAACTGTATGTACTTTTCCTGAATAAAATGTATTTATTATTTATTTTTTAATCAGTAAGTATTAAAAGAAGGCACCAAGCTGGGAAGGCTATATGTAGCACCATTGTGTGTAACAATAAACCAAATTTTTTTTAACAAATAATGCACCTGTATGGTAAAACAAATCCTGTCAGCTGTAAAAATATTGATGCAGTTATTTAAATGAAAAATATAATGAAAGAAATATTACTGGTTTATTTTTATCCTATCTTTTTGTACTGTACAGTATATCCAAGGAAGTGAAAAATTGAGACATAATACACAATTTAATGAATGATTAGCATGGATTAGCAGTTCAAAAGAAATATGACTTGTATTACATATCAACATGAGATCTTAATGATCCATGGTCAACATGATTTAATAAGGATAATACAGTACTGTATTTGTAATAATACAAACTATAATTTAAAATCTTTATTACTGATTTTTTTTATTAAGAAGATTAGGTATACACAGCAATGTGCTGCTACCCTATTCTATATGGAATATTACACAGTGTAGATAAAAAACTAGCTATAAGTTTATCTAATACTCCCATCTCACAGGATGGTTAGACATACTGTACATGGAATCAATTTAGAAAATACCAGCCTCAATACAAAAAACAAATCAACTCTGACTAAACAACTCTAAGCAATTTTCACAAGAGGTAAGCACTGAATCATGGAAACATTATATTATAATTACTCTTACCAGTTTCTACAAAACTCCTCTCAAACAATGTATTTTTAAACATGTTTAGGTATACACAGCAATGTGCTCCTTCCCTATTCTGTCTAAAGGACCACACAGTGTAGATCAAAAACCAGCTACAAGCTCACCTCACAGGATGGCCAGTCATACATGGAATTAGGAGAGAACAAAATACTTAATGCTGATCTATTAGCCTCCACTGGCAAAATCTGGGTGCAGCACAAGAATATCTTCCAATATTCCTGAGTGTATGAAGTAATTACAGAGCTCAAAATACCTCATACCATTTGGTATGAAGTCACTGATAACAGGACAATCACAGATATAGTGTTGGAGAGTATGTTCTTTCAAGTAGGACTGAAAACAGATGTTTTTTCCACCAAGAGGGCTATAAACCCATGGAACCGCCTACCCGCTGAAGCCGTAAATGCCAAATTCCAGCTAAAAAATATAATTAAGACAATTGGCGGGCCCTTCAACAAGCCGCCGGCTTTCTGTTCTCTTCGAGGTCACTAGATAGTTAGTGGCCCTTGGGTAAATTCAGTAAATATATACAATAATTGTCAGCGCATCTTCCGAGCAACAAGGACAGCTACACAGTATCTCTTAGAATTACGTAGGTAAACAACAAATGTAACATATTTGTTTACTACAATGTCGGTGCTGGCTGTAGAAGTTGAAAAAACATTGTTTTACTTCGAAATATACTAATTTTATAAGAAAATTCGACGTAAATAGGAGGCAGTAGAGCTGCGATAAGCCAGCGCTAAATCTTCAATATGAAGAATGTTGCTGCTCTCTGATTGGCCAAACGAAACACAGTAGTGACCTCTATCGGCACGCAGGTGAACCAACAATTTTTCTTCCTAAGTATACCTTATTGAATAGCACCTAAGCATCTTCTTAAGGCGCACTTAGGAACCTTCGTAGCAAACCCACTTACGAAGAAATACACAGAGCTTCCTGAATCTAGGTCCAGGTTTGTTTTAACTTTTGCTTATTGCCTATAAGTTATTAGGTAAAGTCAGCTAGGTTAGGCTAGCTGCCGAGTCACAGGCCTCTGGCCCCTAGCTTTGTTTTCATGGACTTGTTTTCCCACAAGTTTCCTTAATTTACTACTGAAATTTATGCAGTGTTAAGCTGCATGTTTCTTTAGCTGGTTTGTTTTAACTTTTGGTCTTTGCCTATAAGTTAGTAGGTAAAGTTAGCTAGGTTAGGCTAGCTGCAGTGTCACAGGCCTCTGGCCCCTAGCTTTGTTTTCTTAGATTTGTTTTCCCACAAGTTTCCTTATTTTACTACTGAAATTTATGCAGTGTTAAGCTACATGTTTCTTTAGCTGGTTTGTTTTAACTTTTGGTCATTGCCTATAAGTTTGTAGGTAAAGTTAGCTAGGTTAGGCTAGCTGCCGAGTCACAGGCCTCTGGCCCCTAGCTTTGTTTCATGGACTAGTTTTCCATAAGTTTCCTTATCTTATTAATGAATTTAACGCAGTGTCAAGCCCCATGTTTCTTTTGCAGGTTGTACATTTAGGTTTATTTAACTTTTGCTTATTGCCTTTAAGTTATTAGGGAAAGTCAGCTAGGTTAGGCTAGCTGCTGTGTCACACGCCTCTGGCCCCTAGCTTTGTTTTCATGGACTTGTTTTCCCACAAGTTTCCTTAATTTACTACTGAAATTTATGCAGTGTTAAGCTGCATGTTTCTTTAGCTGGTTTGTTTTAACTTTTGGTCATTGCCTATAAGTTATTAGGTAAAGTTAGCTAGGTTAGGCTAGCTGCAGTGTCACAGGCCTCTGGCCCCTAGCTTTGTTTCATAGAATTGTTTTCCATAAGTTTCCTTAATTTATTATTGAATTTTATGCAGTGTCAAGCTGCATGTTTCTTTAGCTGGTTTTACATTTGTTTGTTTAACTTTTGCTATTGCCTTTAAGTTATCAGGTAAAGTTAGCTAGGTTAGGCTAGCTGCAGTGTCACAGGCCTCTGGCCCCTAACTTTGTTTTATGGATTTGTTTTCCATAAGTTTCCTTAATTTACAGTATTAATGATTTTTATGCGGTGTCAAGCTGCGTGTTCCTTTGCTGGTTTTACATTTATGTTTGTTTAACCTCTGCTTTGCCTTTTATGTGATTATGTAAAGTCAACCAGGATGTGTTAGTTGTAGGCGTCTCCAGACGTCTCGTCGGGCCGGTTTAGCCCGCACGTTCGTCCTAGACGTTGTCGTAAGTCCGGTGTAGCCCGGTACATTTGTTCCCAGTTTTTTCGTCCGGCTGGTATAGCCGGCACGTTCGTACCCAGACGTTTTCGTCTGGCCGGTGTAGCCCGGTACAGTTGTTCCCAGACGTTTCGTCCGGCTGGTATAGCCGGCACGTTCGTACCCAGACGTTTTCGTCTGGCCGGTGTAGCCCGGTACATTTGTTCCCAGACGTTTCGTCCAGCTGGTATAGCCAGCACGTTCGTACCCAGACGTTTTCGTCTGGCCGGTGTAGCCCGGTACATTTGTTCCCAGACGTTTCGTCCAGCTGGTATAGCTGGCACGTTCGTACCCAGACGTTTCGTCTGGCCGGTGTAGCCCGGTACGTCAATTCCACCACGTTTCGTTCGAATGCTGTAGCACAATATTCCCGTGTTTTCCTTGGTCGCGTGTACCAGATGTTGGTCTGCCTGGAGTGCCCGGTTACGCGGGCCCCTTCCTCATCCCAAGTTTTCAGCGTCCAGCATAACGCCTGGCCGTGCGGTCTGCCGCTTGAGCTACTTCAAATCAAATCAAATGTTTATTTAGGTAAGGTACATATATACAAGAGGGTTTACGAGTAATGGATTTAATTCTAATTATTGCGGTCATTTTTAATTAATTCTGTTCAATTTATTACATTCCTTTATTTAGACTTTCAGCTTGATTAGTTTCATTACGCGGCAAATTTAGGAAATTTATAGCATTGCTTACACCTCCTGCCTTAAAAAAAAAAAAAAAAAAAAAAAAAAAAAAAAAAAAAATAAAAAAATAAAAATCTATTCGTAAAAGAATTCGTATTTCCATGTCAATTTAGTAAACAGGAGCCCGCTCCTGTTTTGGTGATTTACGTTCCTCCATCATTAACCAAACGCTTAATAAAATAACTTGTTATATCCTTAGTCTCCCAGTCATGACGTGTATTAAGATTAGTCTTCCTCAATTTAGCATGGAGCAAGCCTCTGACTTTAGATTATTCCTGCACTTGTTTTATGAGCCATTTCCCTCAGCAATTTGTTACTGCAATTTATGCATTGCGTTTGCTCCATGTTTTATACAACTTTTTCTGCCGCGATTAAACTTTCAGTTTATTCCTCAATTTAGTCGGAAGGTACTGCTGCTTCTCAGCCGACGTCCTTCCTGTGACGAGTTAAGCCGGCGATGTTTCAGTTTTATATTTATTTGGTCATCTAGCTAGGCGGCCTCCCAGGCCGCTGGTTTTCCAGACGTGTTGTCTGCCCGGTGTAGCCCGGATGTCACTGCGGCCTCCCAGGCCGCTGGTTTACCCAGACGTGTTGTCTGCCCGGTGTAGCCCGGATGTCACTGCGGCCTCCCAGGCCGCTGGTTTACCCAGACGTGTTGTCTGCCCGGTGTAGCCCGGATGTCACAGCAGCCTCCTAGGCCGCTGGTCGCGAAGTTCCAGCTGACGTGTCTTTTTTCACTCCTTTTCGTTATTGTATTTGGTTGTATTTACCTCGGCTCAGTGTTAATCCCGTTTCTCTAGAGTTATAGTCCAGCTTCATTTTGAGCATACTTTGTTTTGCAATTTATAATTATTTATATAATTATAGTTATAATTGGTTTATAATTTTATTATTTACACCATTTTATTTAAGATTATTCATGTAATATAATTTATCACATTGTTAGGCTTTCACAACGACGTTGTCCCAGCCGGTGTTGTTCCTGCAGAGGATGGGCCAGCTGGTGGCTCGGCCGTAGCTGTTGCAGCGGGCGCCCTCACAGACTTGGCTAGTTTCAGCAGACGATGTTACAGCTGCTAACACCCCAGTTCCATCTTAGGCTTCCCGGCAGCCGATGCTTCAGTCAGGAACCTCCAGCTGAAGCGTTCCACCCGACGTTGCGCCCAGCAATTTATTTTCTTCCATTCTGTGGCACTTGCCGTCATCGGTTATTTACGATATTACTTTGTATTCTTACATTGTACGATTATTTACGACATTGTATTCTTAATATTATTCCTTATTACAGTTACTGGATGACGGTTCCCTGCCGTCGATTTCACTTTGCTCCTGTTCTAAAAGATGTAGCCGAAGTTCACGGCGCACTAGCTGCGGCTTGCAGACGCTCGTTGACAACACAAGACTACACTCAGCGGCCACTTAAGGCAGACTCCTTGGCTTCTATCCAGCCCTATCACCCGTCTGGAGGCAGAGATGGGATGGAGACCAAGGGTAATGTTCCCCGCTCACATTCTACATCCGCTTAGGACACAAGCATGTTATAGATTTGGCTTTAAGAATTGGTTCTTATTCCATTTTATGGTTTATGTATATATTGCTTTATTGTATATACCCGTTCTTGGTATATGTATTGTTATATTCAAGATTTATAGTGTTTCGTATTATCCCTGTTTATAGTTGCTTTGTGCTTCTTTGCTGTTCTCCTACTGGCTTTCTCCCACCTTTGCTCTTAGCAAAGGTACTTCCCCCCTTCTGTTTGCTGGAAGATTCTTAGAATTGTTAGCCCCCTTCATTGCTTCAGTATAATTGTTCGGAAAACTCTTTATTCATCCAGGATTGTTAATTAAGGAATCTCTTAATTCCTGTGCCGGGCTCCCTCCCCCCGTTTTACGTCTCCGTATTGATTCAGCTAGGGTTTCCCTCTCGTCTGTGCCCTTGCCTGTCACGATAACACTGTGTGCCGCTTCTGCCCACCCTTACTGCCTTATATCTTTCAGCCTGGGGGAGGTGATCTACGCAACAAAAAATCGACGCACGCTCCGACTGGACCAGGTATCGCTTACATGGTCAGGAATCGACACTCTTCGGATCCTACAAGCGCAGTGCAGGGCGCACGCATACCCTAGCCCAGCGAGCGCCCCCCGGCAAGTTCCACCCGGCCTGTGCCCAGTGAACAGGCAACACTTCCTCAGGGCGATTAATTCGCGCTGCCCTCGCAGAGATAGGCTCGCCTTCAGCCGACCACGCACTCTTACCTTTAGAATTGACAGGGCCACTCGGCTCTCTTGACGGGCTAGCCATCGGAGTTAACGGCGGGTCCAGCAACCAGCTGCAACACCCAGCTGACTACGTCCGGGACGTTGTTGCACTGCCATTCTGAGGCCTCCTTGCGACCAGCGGGCCTCGCCCTTCGGGGGGGGGTCCGGCCAGCTGGCCTGCGGTGGGGGTGCAGCGCCGGTCCCCAAGTAAGTAAGTAATTATCAAAAGAAGGCACCAAACCGGGAAGGCTATGTAGCACCATCAAATACGCAAAATAATCAGAGGGCGCTAAATATCACCAAGGATGCCAATACGAGAACAAAAACGCATAAGGCGAACGATATCAAAAGTATCCGAGTCACCAAGAATTCTATCGAGGGACAGGTGACCGCGAGGGGCGGTCGGAAAGCAAGACACACGCTCGTCCTGGAAGTCAGGACATTCAAGAAGGACATGCACGACCGTAAGAGGGACAAGGCAACTAGGACAATAAGGAGCAGGGCGGCGCTCCATCAAGTGACCATGGGTTAAGCGAGTATGGCCAATACGCAACCTCGCCAGAGCTGTTTCCCACCGCCGGTTACGGTGGAAGGAGGACGGCCACGAGGAAACACAACATTTAAGAGTACGTAGCTTGTTACCAGTAACAGACAACCAAGAAGCCTGCCAACGGGTAAGGACTGAGGAATGGATAACCGGGTAAAAGTCGGAATACGGAATGCCTTTACGAGAGATGGGACAAGAGCGGACAGCTTCCTTAGCGGCAGCATCCGCACGCTCATTTAAAGACACGCCAATATGGCTGGGAACCCAACAAAACTCAACCGACTTAAATTTACTGTGAACGAGAAACAGCCAATGCTGGATCTCGACAACTACCGGATGAACTGGATTAAAGCACCCGAGAGCCATGAGGGCACTACGAGAGTCAACAACAACCACAAAGGAAGACTGACAACGAGAAAGCAGGAGACGAAGAGCATAGAGAATAGCATAAAGTTCTGCTGTAAAGATGCTAGTCTCCGGAGGCAAGCGACACATATAAGTGCGATCAGGAAAAACAACAGAGTAGCCAACACCGTCCGCTGACTTAGACCCATCGGTGAAGACAGAAACGGAGCGGGAGTGAGAAGAAAAGTGCTCGAGGAAAAGGCGTTTTAGAACTGTAGGAGGGGTAAAAGCTTTAGTGATACGAGTCAAGGATGTACAAAACCGCGGAAGAGGGACCCTCCACGGGGGCAAAGAAGGAACAACACGAGGAGAAACATCAGAAATACGAATGGAAAGAGAATCCTGGAGGCGAGATAACCGGACAGAAAGAGGGAGGTGGTGAAGAGGAACAGGAACCGCAGGAGGGGTAAAAGTCAAAGCACGACAGAGGCGAGAGGAAGGATGTTGCAAGGACCGCGCAAGATAGCGAAGACAGTAGCGATCACGGCGGTCCTGGAGAGACAGGAAGCCAGTGTCAACATACAAGCTAAGGACGGGAGTCGAACGAAAGGCACCAGAACTGAGGCGCAACCCAGTATGGTGCAAAGCATCAAGACGGCGAAGAGTAGAAGGAGAAGCAGACGAGTAAGCAGGGCAACCATAATCGAGCTTAGACAGGACGAGAGAGGAATGTAAAGCAAGGAGAGTGCGCCTATCTGCCCCCCAAGAAGTATGGGACAAGACCCGAAGGAGGGTAAGGGACTTAGAGCACTCAACACGGAGGTAAGAGATATGGGGAGACCAAGACAAACGAGTGTCAAGGAATAACCCCAAAAGCTTCGCGGAATCTTTGTATTCAAGGGGATGACCATAAAGTGACAAAGAGGGACGAAGAACAACCCGTTTCCGCGTAAAAGTCATGGCACAAGTCTTAGAAGTAGAGAACTTGAAGCCATGACCTGTGGCCCAAGACGACACGGCATCAATCGCAAGTTGAAGCCGGCGTTGAAGGAGAGGCGAATCATCACCCTGACAACAAAGGGTAAGATCATCGACATAGAGAGCGTGGAAGACACCAGAAGGAAGAGAGGAAAGAAGACCATTGAGGGCAACCAGAAAAAGAGTAGTGCTCAGAACACTACCCTGGGGCACACCTTCGTATTGCTGAAAAGGGGGAGAGAGAGCGGTACCAAGGCGCACCCGAAAGGAACGACGAGAGAGGAAGCTGCGGAGAAAGAGAGGGAGATGACCACGAAGGCCAAAAGAATGAAGTTGAGATAGGATATGATAACGCCAAGTGGTGTCGTAAGCCTTTTCTAGGTCAAAAAGGACGGCAACAACGGAGGTCTTCGCAGCAAAAGCAGTACGTATATAGACCTCCAAGTTCACCAGGACATCTGTCGTGCTGCGGCACTTGCGGAAACCAAATTGAGAAGGGGAGAGGAGGTGATGGTGTTCCAGGAACCACATCAGACGAACGTTAACCATACGTTCAAAGAGTTTGCAGACACAACTTGTGAGAGCAATAGGGCGAAAGTCCTTAGGGGAAGTACCCAGAGACCCTGGTTTGCGAACAGGGAGGACAACGGCATCGAGCCAGTCCTCAGGGACTGACGACGACTCCCAGATCCGATTATACAGACTCAGTAAATACTGAGACGTGCTCGGAGGGAGATGGCGAAGCATCTCATAATGAATACCATCGGAGCCCGCCGCCGTAGAACCGCAGAGGGCCAGGGCAGAACGAAGTTCAGAGAGAGAGAAGGGATCATTATAGGGAAGCTGAAGATGAGTGCAGAAATCTAAAGGACGAGACTCAAGGACAGGTTTACGAAGAAGGAAAGATTGGGGAAGATGAAGACCAGAGCTAACAGAAGAAAAGTGGGAACCCAGTTCGGAAGCGACCTGCAACGGGTCCGCCACAAGAGTATCATGGAGGTGAAGGACCGGTGAAACATCGGGAACGAACTTACCCGCTATCTTGCGGATACGCTTCCAGATCTGGGCCAGAGGGGTTTCGGACGTAATTGTCGAGACATAAGATGCCCAACATTCACGTTTAGCCGTACGGATGGCCCTACGGGCCACCGCACTCGCTTTCCGAAAGAAAAGAAAAGAATCGGTCGTCTGCCTACGGCGGTGCTTCTTCCAGGCTGCACGCTTACAGCGGACAGCCCGAGCACAGTCCGCATTCCACCAGGGAACGCACTTCCGTGGACCCCGAGAGGAAGAGCGAGGAATAGAGCGGAGGGCAGCGTCGAAGACAGTGTCATGAAAAAGGAGGAGAGCGCGAGAGAGGGGCAGAAGGGAGAGGTCAGAGAGAGTAGCACTGAGGGAAAACAGGGTCCAGTCCGCCTTAGCAAACTGCCACCTAGGGAAAGAGAGGGAAGGGCGAAAAGAGAAAAAGGAAACAAGGATGGGGAAATGATCACTCCCATGGAGGTCATCAAGAACCTGCCATGTGAAATCTAAGTAAAGAGAAGAAGAGCAGAGAGAAAGATCAAGACAAGAAAGGGTGCGAGTTCGAGAGTCCAAATGAGTGGGCTCACCAGAATTCAGAAGAGACAGGGAAGAAGAGAGGAGAAACGGCTCAAGGAGGCGACCCCGGGTATTCGTCAGAACGTCACCCCAAAGAGAATGACGACAATTGAAGTCACCCAGCAGGAGCACAGGCTCCGGCAAGGAGTCTAGGAGGTGTTTCAAATCAGGAAGAGAGAGCGGGACACTCGGGGGGAGATAAATGGAACAAACTGTGTACCATTTCCCCACAAAGATACGAGCAGCAGAACAATGGAGAGGCGAAGGAAAAAGTAAAGGAACAAAGGGAACATCTGCACGAATCAAGAGAGCAGAAGAATTAGAAGCCCCAGCAATGGCTGGGGGGGGGGAGAGAAAGGAATAGCCACGAAAACGACCAGGACGAGCACCAAGCATCGGCTCCTGGAGACAGACACAAAGGGGCGAAAACCGCGAAACCAGAAGTTGGAGTTCGAGGAAATTGGCGTAATAACCTCGAACGTTCCATTGAAGAATGGACAACGACGAGAAGAGAAAGGACAAAAACAGAGAACAAGGAAGAAACAAAGGCGAAAGACCAACAGAGCACGTTAAAGAATATCAGGGTCGGGATCAGGGTCAGCAAAGTCAGGGTTAGGGGGCATGGGTAAACTGAGCAAAGACGGAGGGAAGGAAACGGGAGAACAGATCAGAGGTGGGCGGGCAGGGTCCGGAGGAGGAGGAGGAGGAGGAGGAGGAGGAGGAGACAACGGAGAGGAGCAGTCAAGGACAGCAGCAGGAAGAGGGGGAGTAGAAAGAGAGGAGCGCACCCCAGCAAGAGCAGCAACCGAAAGGGAAGCAGGGGCCAAAGAAACCTCCATAGCAGGAACAGGGGGCGCAAGCACTGAAACGGGAGTGGAAGGAGCAACAGAGCCAGAAGGAGGAGCTGAGGAAGAAAGCGAAGCCTTCTTACCCGCCGGGGAAGAGGAAGGAGAGGAGCCAGGCTTACGCTTCTGACTTAAAGAGACCGGTGTCCCAGCAACTACGTACCGGGCAACGGATTCCAGTGTCTCAACAGGAGAAGCCGAACGAGAGCACACACGACGGCCATTAGGAGAGCGATGGACATCCGCCCGCACCGACAGGCGGCGGGGAGAGCCGATAGATGGAGGAAGAGGATGGGAAGGAGGATCGGAGGGGGACGAGGAAGGAGACACAGAAGACACGACAGACCGGGTAGAAGGAAGGGGAACCCCAGACAGAGGACCAGGAGGAGGATCCTTCGGGAGAGAACCCAAAGGGACAGAGGAGGGGGCAGTGGGCGCATCAGGGTCCAAGGCCTGGAAACGGTTGTGAGTCTGAGGAAGGCGGGAAGGACGAGGAGAGGAAGAGCGCAACACGCGAGCATAAGAGATATTAGCGTAAGGCGGGAGCCGGCGAACCTGGCGCCTCGCCTCAGGAAAAGATAAACGCTCCCGGTGCTTCAAGTTGAGGACGGCTGCCTCAAGCTTGTAATGGACACACGCACGGGAGAAGGTAGGATGGGCCTCACCGCAGTTGAGGCAACGAGCCTGGGGAGAAGCGCACTCCGACTTAGAGTGACCTTCGCCACCACACAAAGGACAGAGAGAGACAGTCCCGGAGCAGCGGAGGGCACCATGCCCAAACCTCCAGCACTTGTTGCAGAGCCGAGGAGAAGGAATGTACTCCTGGACAGAGCACCTGGCACCAGCAAGAATGACAGAGGGTGGAAGGGTCCTACCATCAAAGGTAATCTTCACAACCCGGAGGGGTTGACGGCGACTACCACGAGGGGGACGAGTAAACGTGTCCACCTGGAGAATAGAATGGCCCTGGGCAGCGAGGATATGTCGAATATCGTCGTGGCAGTCGCGTAGGTCCCGAACACCGGTCGCAACATGGGGCGGGAGCAAAATAGTGCCAACACTGGCATTCAACTGGACGTTCTTCGAGACCCGAACGGGGGTCTCGCCAAGGCAGGATAAGGCAGCCAAGCGGGAAGCAGCATCCTGAGAAGGAGCAGCAACGACACGCGTACCGAGACGAGTGGGGTTAAAAGTAATGGAGGCATCCACGGAATCAATGAGATGTCGATGAAGGGAGAAATCGTCAGGAGGCGCAGAATCAAGAGGGAGGAGATCAAAATATTTGGCCCACGAAGCGGGACCAAACAAGGCTTGATAGGCAGCAGAACTGGAAGGAATCGAGCGAGGGCGGCCGTGACGAGAACGGCGGTGAGAACCCCCAGAGAGAGAGGGGTTAAAAGGCGCAGTAGTAACAACTAGAGAAGGAGCCGCGCCAGGGGACGAGGTAGTCACCACTGGGGGCTTGGGGCTCGACCCAACCACAGAGGAGGGAGGGGAGCCAGGGGAAGGAGTCAGAGAGGCCAAAGGAGGAGCAAGGTCGGGGCCCAATGCAGCGGAGGCTACAGAGCCCGGTCTTCCAATACGGACCGACTCGGGGGCTTGGTCGCCCACCCCACGAGCCTGAAAAGGTAAGCCAGAAGCAGCCGAAACAGGGGTTATCATCTTGACGAAATTACGAATTCACTCACGAACGTGCCCCCACACCCACCATGGAGCCACAATTAGAGGCAGGACACCCAACAAGAAGCTATCGCCGATCTTGTCGGGGCCTCCTAGGGGTGCGTCGTGAGTATACGCCCCACAAACGCCACCTTAAGAAACCGACAGTCCGTCGAGATCGGGTTCAGTGACGAAGTGGGGATTGACAATAAAAGGTTCCCCTCGCTCTCGACGTCGGGTACTGCAGTTCTACGGGTGCAAGAGTATGCCTCCTCAAGCACCCGGGCGTCAAAGTAGAAGAAGTCCAAGGGAAGAACCAGAACGAGCAAAAGGTCGGCAGGAAACGGCAAGCAGATAGGAGAAGAGGGGGGAGAAAAACGAAACAGAAGGAAAAGGAAAAGATGCCCAGCAGAATTGGAGAGGACGGCAGCAGGAGCACAAGGCTAGAAAAGGACAGAGGACTGTCCCAAGGAGCATCACACTCCGGCAGCCGCCCACTAAGCCCCCAGACGGCGACAACGAGCTGAGCGGGGAGGGGGAGGGTTTGAGTAGCTTTGGGTATTTAGTGCACAGAATCTCCAATAGATGGGGCGAGAGTCGCCCCATCTCTCTCACCCGAGAGAGAGTCAAAACTTAATTCAAAATTGATATATCTTTGTTCTCGAACATGATATATTTCATTTGGTGCAATTATAATAATGTTCATATATCGGTCTTTCTGGAGGCATATAAGATTTTAGGCTTTATTAGCGTATCTTTGTTAATTATACAATATATCGGCAAGTGCGTAGGCGTCTGCACTCCATGCCCGACAAGCTACTGAGCGCTACTATAAAAACATGTATCTTCACTTGAGCTATAAATATGTCTATTGTAATGTATTTAAAATGAAGCTCTTATTTCTATCTTGCTTAAGACTTATAAAACATTTGTGTTTATTAACGAATTTACGTGAAATAAACATTGATCTGAGAGAGAGTTGCTCTGTCGTTCAGTCTGTACGGGGTGGGAGCTCCGTAATTTTTAAAATACAATAATCTTCATTAGAATTTTAAATATGTCTATAGTAAAGTGTTTAAAGTGAAGCTTATATGTCTGTGTTTCTTGAGACATATAAAACATATATGTTTACTAACGAATTCACGTGAAATAAACATTGTTCTGAGAGAGAGTTGCTCGGTCGATCGATCTGTCCGGGGTCGGAGCTCGGCTATTATAAAAGTACACGTATCTTCGGTTTAAATTTAAATATGCCCATGGTAAGGTATTTAGAATGAAGCTTATATTTCTATCTTTCTTGTGACATATAAAACTTTTACGTTTATTAAGGAATCTGCGTGAAATAGGCATGGTTCTGAGATGAATGCTGCGGTTTTCGAGCTCGACGCGCGGCAATGGACGCCATATACACATCCAGTGGGTGTTATTGGACCCCATACCCATTTTATGGGTGGTTGGAGCCCCATACCCATTCTATGGGTGGTTGGAGCCCCATACCCATCCTGTGGGTTGTAGTGGACGCCATACTCATCCTGTGGGTGGTATTGGACCCCATACCCTTCCTGTGGGTGGATGTGATCCCCATACTCATCCTCTGGGTGGATGTGACCCTCATACCCATCCTGTGGGTGGTATTGCACCCCTTACTCACCTAACAGGTGGTAGTGGACAATATACCGATCCTGTAGTTGGTATAGTAGACACAATACCATCCTGTTTAGAGTAGTTTACCCCATAGACATTCCAATGAACCATCGTTTTCTGTTAGCGTTCCTACAAAACATCCTTTAAAGATTTGTAAAGCACCAACTATGGTATATAATATTGATTGGTGAAGGACTGTTATTCTATGTAATAATTTTTAGTGCTTATTATAATTTACTAAGAACAACTAATATTTCTCAAAACAAAACTACGAACCTTCAATAGGAAGTAGCTGATCTATGATATTCTAAGAGCATGGACAATAGTAGGTAAATTTCACAACCCATGTGGGACCTGAAAAGTACAATTTTCCTTATAATTGAACCAATCACGACTATTCTGCTATCTAGGTTGACGGACGGGTACTGTGAGACGCAAGTTGGTACGTGAAGAAGAGTTTGGGCCTTGGAAAAAAAAGTAACTGGAAATATATCACATATTTACTAATTCATATTCAACATATTGACTTTAAGCATTAAGTCATATATGTGCTGTCTTGTGTGAGAACGGGTTGGCTACAGTACCCCTGCAGAATGCCAACGTTAATTGACAAAGTGGGAGAAGTAGCAGCGTTCACTGAAATATACTGCTGACAGAGATAAGATTGCAAGTACTGAAGGGAGCGACCTCTAACTCCATAGTGTTGGAGTTTCAGAAGGTTATTGTGGTTAACAGTGTCAAAACCCTTGCATAAGTCAACAAACCAATGGGGAGCTCATTTTTGTTAAGTACTGCATGTAATAATTTAGGCACATTTATAAGAGCATTGTTGGTGCTTTTATTGGTCCTGAAACAACACTGTATTATCACACAAGGATAACCTCAATAAATTCCTCTCCCTATGTGATCTAACAAACTGACCATTTTAGTGCCTCAACTTAATTATCCCATTGTTACCAATAATAACCTATATTGCTTTGTTTTGCCTAGATGACAAATTGCAAGCCGTGGTTTGGCCACAGGGCGGCAAAAACCGTAGCTCTTTGACCTTTAATATGTGGTTAGTAAAAAATTCTTGAGAATGTGAATATTCTAGAAGTTTCTACCCGAATCCAGGGCAAGAAATGCACGACTATATAAAAAGTTCCGATACTTGTGGAACAAAGTTTGCATTCACAGTTAAAGGAGGTAAACCTTTGTGTCTTGTTTGCCAAGTGCCATTCAGTCATTACAAAGCCAGGAACTTGAAACGCCAGTATGAACCCAATCACAAAAACTTTTCGTATGATTATCCACCTAAATCAGACTTAAGGAAAAATAAGTTAAATGAATTAAAATCATCAATAATAGCCAGCAGACATTGTTGACATTATTCAGTAAGGAAGCTGTGGCTCTCAAATGGTTCTCCTGCAGCTCTCAAACATCTGAGGTTTATCATTTGCAGCTGTTAGAGTAAGCAAGTTTGGCCACCTCTGCCATAAAGGCTACTCCTATACCTGGTAAAACAGGCCTATAATAATCATACATACCAATTATGCAATGATGAAATTTAGGCTTATATCTACAAATTAATAATCATTACACTGTAATTTATAGTTAGAAATACTTATTAATCAAAGATATTGAGAATAATGCAAATATAGACAACTGATGTAAATATACAACATTGATAATTTTGTAACGAGCCTCAAACATTGTTATTTGCTTAGCTAAACGAACTAGAGGGTTCAGTTCCTGAACCGATTATGTGCCTCTGTAATCCTTTACACCATCGCCCACGGGATGGGTATGGAGTGCATAATAAAAAAATAAATTGAATTGATGTAAATACTAGCAGTAATTAAGCCTAGGCTAACTATATTCAATGAAATACTCCAAAAAAAATTAAATTCTAGTCATGGTAATATACTATAAATGAAAAATGCCACTTTATAAAATGGGTTAATACAAGTGGCAGAGTCAGGCTAATATTATTGTCATATAAGATAATATAATTGCCAGTATTCTAATATAATTGTGTCAGGATAATGTATTTACCAGCACGCTAATGTAGCTGCCAGTGTCAGGCTAATATAATTGCCAGTCAGGCTAATATCACTGCTAGTTAAGATAATATAACTGCTAGTCAGGGGGGTAATATAATTGCCAGTCAGACTCATTTAATTGAGTCAGGATAATATAATTGCCAGTCAAGCTAATGCAATTCTCAGTCAGGATATATGTAATATAATTGCAAATCAGTATAATATTATTGCAGGTTAATATAATTGTCAGTCAGGCTATTATAATTGTCGGTTTCAGGCTAATATAATTGCCGGAGTCATGCTCACATAATTCAGTCAGGATAGTATAATTGATAATCAAGCTAATGTAATTATCAGTCTGGATACATGTAATATACCAAGTAATTGCAAGTCTGATTAATACAATTGCTAGGCAAGATAATATAATTGCCAGAGTCAGGATAAAATAATTACCAGAGTTAGGATAATATAACTGCTATAACATAAATATCTCAGTCTGGCAAATATTATTTAACAGCTGAGTAATATATATTACTATATATCGTTGGGATAGAGAAAATATATTTTTCCAACTAAGAAAATTATGAATGTCAGTCAGGCTAATATGACTACTGAACTAAGGTTAGCCTTTTATCAGTATCTATCTTAATGCACACAATAATACAGGTGTTAGATCACTATAACTACTGTGGATAGGTCAGACTACTAAAAATATCTGATGCAAATATAAATGAAGAGGTTTAGCTGAAATAAATTCCAGTCTAATATATATCTGTTAATGATTTATATATCTCGGTCATTAAGCAAAAAAAAAAAATTATTTTAATATTTCATACAAATAGTACAATAGTATATATATAAAACCACAGTTAAAAGTTAACAAATCAACTAGAGTGCTTTTGGCTTGCTTTCAAGCCTTCAACTGTGGTGGCAGTGATGGCACTGCCAATGCCAGCACTGTGGCTGTGAAATATTGCCACATTTCTTCTGTGGCAGAGAAGAAAGTGGAACGGAAGCTATGAGGTACACAGATATCAAAGAAGACAATTGGTACCAGTTGTAGATACACAATCATGATGACAGAAAGGAAAATAGGGCAGGGGTTGGAGAGTGAGAAACAAGTTACAGTGAAGTAGCAACACCATGTTTTTGAATACAGTATATGGAATTGGGTAAGCTAAAACAGTATAAAAATATATAATAAAATAATGGTTGAAGCTATGGAGAGTGCAAGATATTTTCCTGATAAAGTTTACAATTTCCAGCAATTTTAAAATTGGAAAAATGGTATTATAAGTTAATGAACTAATATGTGCTTTATTATACATTATACTTAAAACATTTTCCAATTTATCTCTCACACTCAAAATGTTTAACCTATCAACCAAATGCACCGTCTTGTGAGTTTTCATACTACAAAGATGACTGAATCTCTTCCAAAACTCTGGACACTCATGAAGGTTTATCATTCAAATGCACTAACATGTGTGCTTTTATACCTCTACGTGACTTATATAATCTGCCACATTTATCACACTCAAAAGGCCTTTCTTCTGTATGTACTAACATGTGACTTATTATAGATCCACGATCTCTAAACCTTTTGCCACACTCATCACACTCAAAAGGTCTTTCATCATTGTGCATCATCATGTGAGTCTTCATACTTCCAAGCTGTCTGTACCTCTTCCCACACTCTGGACACTTATGAGGTTTTTCACCCGAATGCACTAACATGTGATTCTTCATTTGTCCAAGCTGACTGAACCTCTTCCCACACTCTGGACACATATGAGGTTTTTCACCCGAATGCACTAACATGTGAGTCTTCATATGTCCAAGCCGACTGAACCTCTTCCCACACTCTGGACACATACGAGGTTTTTCACCCGAATGCACTAACATGTGATTCTTCATACTTTTAAGGTGTCTGAACCTCTTCCCACACTCTGGACACATATGAGGTTTTTCACCCGAATGCACTAACATGTGAGTCTTCATATAATCAAGACGAGTAAATACCTTCCCACACTCTAGACACTTATGAGGTTTTTCACCCGAATGCACTAACATGTGAGTCTTCATACTTCCAAGACGAGTGAATACCTTCCCACACTCTGGACACATATGAGGTTTTTCACCCGAATGCACTAACATGTGATCCTTCATATGCCCAAGACGATTAAATACCTTCCCACACTCTGAACACTGGTGAGTCTTCATCTTCTTTATGATAGGTGCAGTTTTTGGAAAGGTTTTCTCCTCGGATGACTGCATGAGTGGTGATGCTGGGTGACGCCTCACGTGGGACGTCAATGTTGAGGCTTAGGTAAGACTTGAGTGTTGTTTCTTAGGCTGTTGTAGAGTTAGACTTGATGTGAGCACTTGAAGGTCAATGGTGGGCTTTTTTTTATGATAGGTGCAGTTTGTGGGAAGGTTTTATGCTCATGTCCGGACACTCACCGTCCCGTGTTGTGATAATGGCGGCGACGCTCACCTAGGCGTTCCAGTGTTCTTTCTGGTGCCACACTTTATTTTTCCTACTTCTTATTTTTGTTTGTAACTGGTTTTCTACATTTAACTCTTATGTTTTCCTCATCTTTGTAATTAAAGAATACGCTTGCAAATTATTTATTAAAATATATTGGTACACATTTATATACTTTCTGAAGGAAACCTTGCTCCCATGGTGAATGCACTACTTTGCATTCTTTTTTTCAATTAAATATATAATCAATAAGTAAATATGAAAGGTAATAAACAAGTTGTAATAAACAGAATACAAGTGGATTCACAAAAAATAGGCAAGACAATGAGCAAATACATTCATAAACAAATTTGTAATAGGGAAGGAGTACCGGATACAAGACACTCCGTACATTGACTACATCGCACACTAATATTTTTACCACTTCGGACACCAGCTTTCGACGTTTCGAATATGTGTACGTGTTCCATATTAAAACGACAATATAATGCTATTAACAATTAAAATCTTCTATTTAACAGGCATATAGTTATTAAATGAAGTTTAGTGATGTAATAGACATAATTCGAACTTGAGAATGGTCCAGGACGGACCGAAACGTCGTCGTCCCTTTAATTTCTAGTGTGTGGTCTGGTCAACATAATTCGAAGTTGGTAAGGACGCCGCCCGCCAGCGTAAATACAACACACCCCGAATGCCCACAAACAAGATACAACGCACAAAACACAACACTTCTGTCAGTTTTTGGATAAACTCCTTTTATATTTATTATGTGAGAGTAATACTTGTATAAAATGATAACTATTATAGGTAAGCACCTAATATTTAATATTAATCAATAAAAAAGAAGTCAGAAGCCACACGCCTGTCTGTACATGTCTTTTGTGTAAAAGTATTTTGGGCGCTCATGTACTTGTGCGCTAGCTGGCGTTCACAACTGTTCTCGCCTACAAGCATTAGAATTAAACAAACGAATTTATTTTTTCATTTATATACAAGAAGAGAAGGCTGCCCTTCAGTCTGAAATATTCATCTGATTACTGGTCTCCCATTTGTTCCTCATTGCTTTATCTTACTATTATTGAATGTCAATAACCGTATTATGAAATTTCAATTCCTTCCATTTCTTTCTTTATTATGCACCCCATACCCATCCCGTGGGCGGTGGTGTAAAGGATTACAGAGGCACATAATCGGTTCAGGAACTGAACCCTCTAGTTCGTTTAGCTAAGCAAATAACAATGTTTGACGCTAATTACAAAATTATTAATGTTGTATACACATGTACACACATTCATACATATATATATATATATATATATATATATATATATATATATATATATATATATATATATATATATATATATATATATATATGTGTCGTACCTAGTAGCCAGAACTCACTTCTCAGCCTACTATGCAAGGCCCGATTTGCCTAATAAGCCAAGTTTTCGTGAATTAATTGTTTTTCGACTACCTAACCTACCTAACCTAACCTAACCTAACTTTTTCTGCTACCTAACCTAACCTAACTTTTTCTGCTACCTAACCTAACCTAACCTATAAAGATAGGTTAGGTTAGGTTAGGTAGGGTTGGTTAGGTTCGATCATATATCAAAGTTAATTTTAACTCCAATAAAACAAAATTGACCTCATACATAATGAAATGGGTAGCTTTATCATTTCATAAGAAAAAAATTAGAGAAAATATATTAATTCAGGAAAACTCGGCTTATTAGGCAAATCGGGCCTTGCATATTAGGCAGAAAAGTGCGTTCTGTCTACTAGGTACGACATATATATATATATATATATATATATATATATATATATATATATATATATATATATATATATATACATATATATATATATATGTATATATATATATATATATATATATATATATATATATATATATATACATATATATATATATACATATATATATATGTATATATATATATATATATATATATATATATATATATATATATATATATATATATATATATATATATATATATATGTCGTACCTAATAGCCAGAACGCACTTGTCAGCCTACTATGCAAGGCCCGATTTGCCTAATAAGCCAAGTTTTCATGAATTAATTGTTTTTCGACTACCTAACCTACCTAACCTAACCTAACCTAACTTTTTCTGCTACCTAACCTAACCTAACCTATAAAGATAGGTTAGGTTAGGTTAGGTAGGGTTGGTTAGGTTTGGTCATATATCTACGTTAATTTTAACTCAAATAAACAAAATTGACCTCATACATAATAAAATGGGTAGCTTTATCATTTCATAAGAAAAAAATTTGAGAAAATATATTAATTCAGGAAAACTTGGCTTATTAGGCAAATCGGGCCTTGCATAGTAGGCTGACAAGTGCGTTCTGGCTATTAGGTACGACATATATATATATATATATATATATATATATATATATATATATATATATATATATATATATATATATATATATATATGTCGTACCTAGTAGCCAGAACGCACTTCTCAGCCTACTATGCAAGGCCCGATTTGCCTAATAAGCCAAGTTTTCATGAATTAATTGTTTTTCGACTACCTAACCTACCTAACCTAACCTAACCTAACTTTTTCGGCTACCTAACCAAACCTAACCTATAAAGATAGGTTAGGTTAGGTTAGGTAGGGTTGGTTAGGTTCGGTCATATATCTACGTTAATTTTAACTCCAATAAAAAAAAATTGACCTCATACATAATGAAATGGGTAGCTTTATCATTTCATAAGAAAAAAATTAGAAAAAATATATTAATTCAAGAAAACTTGGCTTATTAGGCAAATCGGGCCTTGAATAGTAGGCCAAAAAGTGAGTTCTGGCTACTAGGTACGACATATATATATATATATATATATATATATATAGACATATGTCGTACCTAGTAGCCAGAACTCACTTCTCAGCCTACTATTCAAGGCCCGATTTGCCTAATAAGCCAAGTTTTCCTGAATTAATATATTTACTATAATTTTTTTCTTATGAAATGATAAAGCAACCCTTTTCTCTATGTATGAGGTCAATTTTTTTTATTGGAGTTAAAATTAACGTAGATATATGACCGAACCTAACCAACCCTACCTAACCTAACCTAACCTATATTTATAGGTAAGGTTAGGTTAGGTTAGGTAGGTTAGGTAGACGAAAAAACATTAATTCATGAAAACTTGGCTTATTAGGCAAATCGGGCCTTGAATCGTAGGCTGAGAAGTGCGTTCTGGCTATTAGGTACGACATATATATATATATATATATATATATATATATATATATATATATATATGTATATATATATATATATATATATATATATATATATATATATATATATATATATATATATATATATATATATATATATATATATATATTATTAAATATGACCGAAAAAGTAAGATTAATAATTCTAACACGAATTTTCTCAATCTTTCGTACATTACGCTTCACTGTTGGAAGTAAATCAAAAATCAATTCTCCAAAATTCATTTTTATTTCTAGTCTGACGCGACACGGGCGCGTTTCGTAAAACTTATTACATTTTCAAAGACTTTAGTTCACAAATACACAACTGAATAGAACTTACATATCTCCGATTTTATATCTACATTTGAATGAGGTGGAAGGGGTGATGTGGCATTAATACAAGACAGAACAAGATGTGGTATTAATAGGGTATTAATTTCATCAACACAAGACAGAACAAGAGTATTAATAGGGTATTAATTTCATCAACACAAGACAGAACACGAAACAATGGATATTGAATAGAAGTGTTTGTAGAAAGCCTATTGGTCCATATTTCTTGATGCTTCTATATTGGAGCGGAGTCTTGAGGTGGGTAGAATATAGTTGTGCAATAATTGGCTGTTGATTGCTGGTGTTGACTTCTTGATGTGTAGTGCCTCGCAAACGTCAAGCCGCCTGCTATCGCTGTATCTATCGATGATTTCTGTGTTGTTTACTAGGATTTCTCTGGCGATGGTTTGGTTGTGGGAAGAGATTATATGTTCCTTAATGGAGCCCTGTTGCTTATGCATCGTTAAACGCCTAGAAAGAGATGTTGTTGTCTTGCCTATATACTGGGTTTTTTGGAGCTTACAGTCCCCAAGTGGGCATTTGAAGGCATAGACGACGTTAGTCTCTTTTAAAGTGTTCTGTTTTGTGTCTGGAGAGTTTCTCATGAGTAGGCTGGCCGTTTTTCTGGTTTTATAGTAAATCGTCAGTTGTATCCTCTGATTTTTGTCTGTAGGGATAACGTTTCTATTAACAATATCTTTCAGGACCCTTTCCTCCGTTTTATGAGCTGTGGAAAAGAAGTTCCTGTAAAATAGTCTAATAGGGGGTATAGGTGTTGTGTTAGTTGTCTCTTCAGAGGTTGCATGGCTTTTCACTTTCCTTCTTATGATGTCTTCGACGAAACCATTGGAGAAGCCGTTATTGACTAGGACCTGCCTTACCCTACAGAGTTCTTCGTCGACTTGCTTCCATTCTGAGCTGTGGCTGAGAGCACGGTCGACATATGCGTTAACAACACTCCTCTTGTACCTGTCTGGGCAGTCGCTGTTGGCATTTAGGCACATTCCTATGTTTGTTTCCTTAGTGTAGACTGCAGTGTGGAAACCTCCGCCCTTTTCCATGACTGTTACATCTAGAAAGGGCAGCTGCCCATCCTTTTCCATCTCGTAAGTGAAACGCAGCACGGAACTCTGCTTTCCGGTAGTCAACACAGAAACGATAACTACCATCCGGTTTCCGAACTAGCACAACAGGAGAGAGCCATGGTGACGTACTAGGCTCTATCACGCCCTGTCTCAACATTTTCTGGCACTCCTCCCTGATAATGTTCTTTGCCTGTTCCGGCAACCTCCACTGTCTTGTGTACACAGGCAAATGGTCACCAGTTGGAATGGTGTGCTCGATCTTATCAAGGAGACCAATCTGGTCATCCTCTGTCGCAAACAATTTCGGGAATTTTCGTAAAACTCCTCTCAGTGCCTTCCTATCCGCCTGTGCAACATGTTGCAAATCAAGTGCTGAAATTAATTTTTCTATTTCCTCTACATTCTGTGCAACATTTCTCGTTTCGTATTGTACTTTGGATGGTGTTTTAGTTTTCAACATATTCAGTGCACTACATTGTGCAGTGACGGCTGGCGTCTCAGCTGACTCATGGTGAAAGATTTCTGTGTCCTCCACCATGGTTCCCTGAGATACCCTATCACCTGCCCTGAAGCGAAAAGTCTTATGTGAAAGATTGACAACCGGAATGAGTGCACCTTTATCGAGCACTACAACTAAGTGATGAGGAATTAATAAACTATCACATCTCCCAGCCACCTGAAGGGTGGTACCTGGTTGTATGTGACGTCCCACGGCTACTTTAATAAATTTAACAGAATGTGGTGGGCAACTCTGTTTAGTCAATGCATGCAATGCGCATGACCTCTTAACTGTGTCTGGAAGAGACTTAAAAATCAATTTTGGATAGTGCGCATTATATTTCAGCTTCCTCTTAATTGAAGCTACAACTGGGGGATGGTCGATCATCTCCACTGGGTAGGAAGTCTGTCCCAACTGCAACCTGCAGTTCCTAGCCCCTTTCTGAGCAGACAAGGAATAATCAAATCGCGACAGAAAATCAGTTCCCATTAAGATGTGACCAGGAAAATCAAGGTTCTCTACGATCGTACATGTGTGAGGCTGCAATTCCCCATCAATCTCAAAATTAACTGTACCTTGACCTACGATCTCAATCTTTTCCCCATTGACTGCTGTTAATGTCTTTGCGCAACGTTTAAGACGTGCATTCTTAAAATTGCTGAAGGCTGACTTTTTAATTACTGTTGCCTGGCTTCCTGTATCAACAAAAGCTGTCAATCTCACACCTTCCACTTTCACCTCAAAAGTAGGCCTACCATCACTAGGAGCCTGCTTTCATGCTTTCGTAGGAGTGACTTCGCAGTCCCTCTGTATATGCCCGCGCTTCCAGCAGGAGTAACACCTCCGCGGATCTCTGTTGTTACTCCGCGCAGGGTGGCTCGAACTTGCAGCTGAGGGCTGCTTCCCGCCTGATGAACCCGCGCCACAGTTCCTCGGCTTGGCTCCCTCGCCTTTACTTAACGCCTCTACGTATGGCGACAACTGAGTGCCCGGCGTCTCCGTGCGCATCTGCCTGTCTAAGGCTGTGGCGGCCTGGGGTTGGGGTTGAGGTATGGTGTGGGTGGCCTGGGGTTGGGGTGTGGATGGAGGTTGGGGTTGAGGTATGGTGTGGGTGGCCTCAGGCTGGGGTGTGGATTGAGGTTGGGGTGGGTATGGGGTGGCCTGGGGCTGGAATGGGTATGGGTATGGGTATGGGGTGGCCTGGGGTTGGAATGGGTATGGGGTGGCCTGGGGTTGGAATGGGTATGGGGTGGCCTGGGGTTGGAATGGGTATGGGTATGGGGTGGCCTGGGGTGGCCTGGGGTTGGAATGGGTATGGAGTGGCCTGGGGTTGGGGGAAGGGTTGGTATGGGAACTGAGGATGGGGTTGGTATGGGAATTGAGGATGGGGTTGGTATGGGAATTGAGGATGGGGTTGGGGTTGTTGTAGTGACGGATGAGGTGTACCTAGGTGGTCCCCAGTGGTGTCGGAAGAGGTGCTGTCCTCTACACTCCCACTGGTCCCCACTGACTGGTCATTATCTGGGTTAAACATTTTCTGTGATTCCTGGTGTGCCACGTCTCTTCTAAACCACCCTATAGTACACCCTCGACCCGGACTCACTACAACCGTGATCTTACACAAATAAAAAAAAATCACAACTCTTTTCTAAGAGAAAACTACTAAATTCCCAAAATAGGAAATACAACGATTTATCGAGAGAATCGCTGAAGTGAATCCAATGAATGAGTGTCTGCCCCGCACTCGTGTCTGACCGTGAAATATCCCGCAGTTCTATTGCTGAAACCTAAGTCCTTTACGTTAAAAAAATTAAAGAATCTAATTTATATAAAACAAATTAAATGATAACGCAACTAACGCGCAGCACTCGTGATGGAGTAATAAAGAATATTTACTGAATTTGAATACTAAACGCACTTGAAGTGAGCAGCGTGGCCACTGATGACTGATGGAGCGGGACCAGCTGCGCTGAAAAAAACTAAGTCCCGCGCTTTTTCGCTTAAACGCTGAAAAATCAAAATCTTTGTTCTGAAGGAAAATAACTAGTTTTACGTTAATAAATCGCTCTAGCGATTAATATAGACACCCAGGACCTATATTTGCTTACCAAAATTAACTTTTTATCAAAAAACTGCGTTTTTACTCAATTGCTGGACTCTGCCAATTTTCCTGACTCCGAGGGAAAAAAATTTCTATCACCCCAAATATCACAAAACTCCTTTAATTCACAAAAATTTGGATTTCTCGTTCCCAGATATAAATACGTTATTATTTAATACTGACGTTGTATACAGAACAATACTGACACTTCGGGCGGTTCCAACACTCACTAATTCGATTTTTCGTCAAAATCAGAGATTTTCACCTCCCATGGACTCTGACAAAATTACGACACGATTTTCTCGAAAAATAACTAAATTCGGCAAAAATGTAATTATCACTGTTTAATGCTTTACGAACAGAATTACGTCCCTTGCGCGCACTAGAGAGTAATACTGACCCCAGAATATACACGAAACATGAAAATCAGAATTTCCGCCAAAAAGTCAGATTCTAGCCCAAGCTGGACTTAGAAAATTTTCCATCTACGTTTCTACTGAAAGCAGAATTCTAAGTCTACAAACACAATTCTACCGTCTTACTGGTAACAACTAGAAAATATCATCCGCATCGACTGGGGAATCCTAATGACGCCCAGATCATACACGTGACCCACGAATACAAATTAATTACAGTTAACGACTTTCCGACATTGACTTAGCCGAAAACTTATCCCAACATACTTAGAAATAATCCACGGACAAATAACATTTACACGCAACTTACTATCCCTTAAACTCCTTCACTTATCTATCGTGACCGACACATAGCCCTAAGTCCAGAGGATTAACTACACTCTAGCAACAACGCCTCTGACTTAGACTAATACAACAGGGAATAGCAAAACCTAATGTACGCACTTAGCCTAATATGCCAGAAAACGCTAAACACTTTGATAAAAAATTTTTTAACCGGGGATTGAATGTAAGGGAAAAAAAATTAATCTCTAGAACAACGAAAATAAACGGAAATTACTTTATAAATTGAAGTATACTTAATTCAAAAATGCACTCGACTTAATCTTATAATTGTCCCTACCGGCTCGCCGTACCACACCTAGCCTAGAGGCCACACCATCTAGGTTCCAACAGAGCGACACGCAGCTTTCAGCAACAATTATGACTAGGGACGACTCAACCTCCACTAAGTGTGCGATCACTTAGTTGTTGAATCGCTGCTAGGTAGGTTACTAGTCCGTCCCTCGGAGGCCGCAACGCCCTTCACGGATTACGTTTTTCCTAGCGTTTTGGGTCGTCTAATAACGCCCTCGGACTATCTACTGGCGTCCCACAGATATATCCGCCCCCGACAGCCCTCAAGGAACTGCTGTTGAGAGTATGGTGGCTCCCAACACCTCTGAATTAATTGCAATGGGTCGAGTATGGTACCCAGTCCAATCAACTCGGAGCGGTCTCCTTTTCAATAAATCTAATTTTAACAACCTAATCTTACTAACTAAACCTTAATCATATCAGCCCGCATGACCCAAGATTCGCCAATCCCCACTCAAACGCACTGTTGTGGGGCGCACTGCTAATCCTGGCCCGCGGCTGTCTCCTTAGCATCCGCGCACGTGTTCGAACGGCTAGACGCGTGAGCCTTTCAACAATTTCAAACAAAATTGTTGAAACCACCGCTGTGCACCATTGTAACACGGGTTTGGGTTCCTCTCTCTACTTCTCTACCTTCTACTCCCTCTACCCGTATTCTTACTTTTTATTCTCTACCAAGGGACTCCAAAAACTTTTACCAAAGCCAACTCCACGCCACGTGGTCCTAAGACGATTGACCGACTTAGGATTCTACACCCAGTATGACGTGACCTAAGCTCTGAGCAAAACCCTAGAGTCGCCTCTACGCTGCCACCACCAGACCAGTAATACAAGAGCAATGATCGAGGTCTGGATCGATCACGCTAATTAATCAACCTAGGGGCTTGATCCCCACTATAAACGATGACCTTGAGTGTGGAATAAATTACACGGTAATGATCATTCCGATTCGATGTTAGAATCGGCGCCCAATGCAACTCTGCCTCGTGTGGACCACGTGACCAGGACAAGTATACACATAAAACACATGGAAATAATGAAATGCAAAATATTAACAAATTTAATTTATTAAAAGAAAACTAAAACAAAATCTAAATATGTTCACTCCCTGTCACTTTAACACTCCCTACTTGACCTGAATGGCAATTGAGACTATTTCTATACATAACCATAGCAACTATACCTCTATGTTTTCCAGCTAAGATGTTGCGCTGGTCTCGGGGAGAGGTAAGATGTTTGACCTCTCCCAGCTGCTTCCGTGACCACACTGATCTGTCCTCGTCTGATCTCGCCCAGACTAGAACATTGTATTGTTCCGCATCGCTTACCCAGTTACTTTAGCAAGGTTAAGTTATAACAATTATCCTCTGTTTATACTGAATTGATCCAGACTGGTTGAATTATTTTACTTTAATTAGATTACACAAACATCTAACGGCAAAGCTGTTCCCGATCACAAAAATGGTTATTAAAACTTTGAGAAATATTAGACCTGTCAACCCTGCTGACCTATGACCGCCGGTCACTCCGCCTTAGAAGTTAGATCTGATTCGTGACGTCACTGATGGTGACTTAAACTCAATAATTAGAATACTCTTGATATTGTATCCAGTACTATTATACAATACAATTTTAATGCAAAATGAATAAAGGCTAATTTCTCTAAATTACTGAATACTATAGGATGATTCATTATACGCAGCTATGAACAAAGCGTCGGTTATTTCCACCGCGAATCCCCCTGGGGGTCAGGTCACCATGCGGCTCAGCTTCCCATTCTCTTTTGTCGATAAACCACTCTGGATAATTCTTACAACAGCCTAGTTTGTTACATAGGGACATGTTATTTAGCTATGTCAGTAAGGATAGGATGTATGTTTCCTGATATTAGAGGATTGCTGTCAGTTGACAGCTGAGAAATTTATGAATTTAAACATGTTTATTATGATGTTGGACTATTATTTGTCAAATTTTATTAGTTAGGTTAGCTTTTGTTTGTGGCATGAGTTGAATTCTGGGTTTGGATACTAAACCTCGTGAATTTTAACAAATTAACAAGGTTTACTAAGTGCTTGTGCAGGGGGGTTGTAACAAACTAGGCTGTTGTAAGAATTATCCAGAGTGGTTTATTGACAAAAGAGAATGGGAAGCTGAGCCCGCATGGTGACCTGACCCCAGGGGAATTCGCTGTGGAAATAACCGACGCTTTGTTCATAGCTGCTTATAATGAACCATCCTATAGTATTCAGTAATTTAGAG
Organism: Procambarus clarkii; assembly: GCF_040958095.1. NCBI lineage: Eukaryota > Metazoa > Arthropoda > Malacostraca > Decapoda > Cambaridae > Procambarus > Procambarus clarkii. The sequence continues at coordinate 40,537,167 of NC_091155.1, forward strand.
AAAATTAGCCTTTATTCATTTTGCATTAAAATTGTATTGTATAATAGTACGGGATACAATATCAAGAGTATTCTAATTATTGAGTTTAAGTCACCATCAGTGACGTCACGAATCAGATCTAACTTGTAAGGCGGAGTGACCGGCGGTCATAGGTCAGCAGGGTTGACAGGTCTACTATTTCTCAAAGTTCAATTATCCATTTTTGGGGGATCGGGAACAGCTCTGCCGTTAGATGTTTGTGTAATTTAATTTCAGTAAAATAATTCAACCAGTCTGGATCAATTAAGTACAACAGAGGTTAAGTGTTATAACTTAAACCTTGCTAGTAACTTGGTGAAACTTTGACTAGGCGGAAGGTTACAATGTTCTTGTCTGGGGTAGACCAGACAAGGAAGAGATCAGTGTGATCTGCCGAGCAGCTGGGATAAGAGGTCAAACATCTTACCTCTCCCCGAGACCAGCCCAACATCTAGAGCTGGTCGCCCAAGGTATAGTTGCTATGGTTATGTATAGAAATAGTCTCATTTGCCATTCAGGTCAAGTAGGGAGTGTTAAAGTGACAGGGAGTGAACATATTTAGATTTTGTTTTAGTTTTCTTTTAATAAATTAAATTTGTTAATATTTTGCATTTCATTATTTCCATGTGTTTTATGTGTAAACTTGTCCTGGTCACGTGGTCCACACGAGGTAAAGTTGGATTGGGCGCCGATTCTAACATCGAATCGGAATTATCATTACCGTGTAATTTATTCCACTCTCAAGGTCATCGGTTATAGTGGGGATCAAGCCCCTAGGTTGATTAATTAGCGTGATCGATCCAGACCTCGATCATTGCTCTTGTGTTACTGGTCTGGTGGTGGCAGCGTAGAGGCGACTCTAGGGTTTTGCTCAGAGCCTAGGTCACGTCATACTGGGTGTAGAATCCTAAGTCGGTCAATCGTCTTAGGACCACGTGGCGTGGAGTTGGCTTTGGTAAACGTTCTGGAGTCCCTTGGTAGAGAATGAAAAGTAAGAATACGGGTAGAGGGTAAAGAAGGAAGAGAAGTAAAAGTAGAGAAACCCTAACCCGTGTTACAAGCCTACTGGGCTCTGTCATATCTACATTTGAAACTGTGTATGGAGTCAGCCTCCACCACATTACTGCCTAATGCATTCCATTTATTAACTACTCTGACACTGAAAAGTTCTTTCTATAATCTCTCTGTGGCTCATTTGGGTACTCAGCTTCCACCTGTGTCCCCTTGTGCGTGTACCACATGTGTTAAATAAATGTATGTATGTATGTATGTATGTATGTATGTATGTATATATGTATGTATGTATGTATGTATGTATGTATGTATGTATGTATGTATGTATGTATGTATGTATGTATGTATGTATGTATGTAAGTATGTAAGGAGAGAGAGAGAGAGAGAGAGAGAGAGAGAGAGAGAGAGAGAGAGAGAGAGAGAGAGAGAGAGAGAGAGAGAGAGAGAGAGAGAGAGAGAGAGAGAGAGAGAAGGAGAGAGAGAGAAGGAGAGAGAGAGAGAAGGAGAGAGAGAGAAAGAGATGAAGACCGAGACAGAGAAATAGATATAGACAGAGTCAGGGAGAGAATGTTAGACACAGAGGCGGATAGATAAGGATATGCAAAGTCAGTGAGAGAATGACAGAGATAGAGCGAGGAAAGAGACAGAGAGATAGGCTGACACAGAGAATGGAAGAAACGAGGAGAGGCAGAGACAGAGGGGGACAGGGACAGGGACAGGAGCAAAGGGACAGGGACAGACGAACAGGGCCAGAGGAGGGACGGGGGAACAGAGGGGGGGGGGGGCAGTGAGACAGGGACAGAGAGGGGGACAGGGACAGAGACAGAGGGACAGGGGTCAGAGAGGGGGACCGGGGGACAGAGGGAGGAGAGGGGGGCAGGAGACCAAGAGAGAGGGGACAGAGGAGAGACAGGGGATAGAAAGAGTGGGCAGGGGGGACAGGGACAGACAGAGAAGGACAGGGACAAAGGGACATGAACAGGGGGGCAGAAAGGGCGGACAGGGGGACAGGGGGCAGAGATAGGGACAGGGGAACAGAGACAGGGACAAGGGGACTGGAGGAAAGGGAGGGGGACAGATGAAGGACAGCGGACAGAAAGAGTGGGCAGGGGGACAGAGAGGTACAGGGGACAGAGAGAAGGACAGGGGGACAGAGATGGACAGGGGGACATAGAGGAACAGGGGGACAGAGTGACAGGGGGGGACAGAGTGACAGGGGGGACAGAGAGAGGAACAGGAGGAAAGAGAGGAACAGGGGGACAGAGAGAGGGACAATGGGATAGAGAGGGACAGGGGGACAGAGAGATGGAAAGGGGGGACAGAGAGGGGGACAGGGGGAAAGGGATCGGGGACAGAGGACAGAAAATGTGGGCAAGGGGGACAAAATGAGGGACAGGGGGACAAAGATGGACAGGGGGACAAAGATGGACCGGGGGACAGGAGGAAAGGGGGGAGATGTATGAGGGGGGATTGTTTGCGAGAGATGGAGAAGGGGTATTTAGAACGGTAAGTTAGAGAGGGAGCAACTAAGGCGCATCATTGAAAAGCAAATGAGCATCATTGCAATAGCAGGAGCCACGCACATCTTCAGCCTGCGTTGTTGAGACATTGTCAATTAAGCGGTGTCCAATAGCAGTATCTTCGGTATTTAAGCGATACCTTAAAAAATACTGGAAATATTGAAAGATATTAATCCAGATATTAATCCCCTTGTGCAACGCACACAAGAGGCAACAGCTTCCAGCTCTACAAGCGGCAATATAAAATAGAGAATAGGCGATTGTTTTCACTCATAGTGTAATAACCCCACGGACCCGCCCACCCGCTGAAGCCGTAAATACCAAGACATTACTTCCGTTTAAAATTAAGCCGGAATAATCCTCAGGTATGTGGAGGATGTGGGAGGCCTTTGATCAACCGCCGACTTCCTGCCCCGTCGACGGGGCCATCAGCCCTCAGCCAAATTCATGTGAAACATGTATGTGTGTGTATTAAATATTTTAATTTATTATTTCTAAGATTTAGCTGTTAGCTCTTGGACCCCGCCTTTCTAAGCGTCGGTTGTCTAATGTACCGACTCTCGCCCTCTTTTCCTCCATCATATCTAAACAACATATATTTTTATCTAACACACACACACATCCCCAAGATGCAGCCTTTAGCAGCTTCCTAACTTTCAGGTTCCTATTTACTGCAAGGTGAATAGAGGCATTAGTGTGTGTATGTTTGTGTCTGTGTACGTGTGTGTGTATGTGTGTGTGTGTGTGTGTGTATACTCACCTAGTTGTGGTTGCGGGGGTTGAGCTCTGGCTCTTTGATCCCGCCTCTCAACTGGCAATCAACTGATGTACAGATTCCCGAGCCTACTGGGCTCTATCATATCTGCATTTGAAACTGTGTATGGAGTCAGCCTCCACCACATCACTGCCTAATGCATTCTATCTATTAACTACTCTGACACTGAAAAAGTTCTTTCTAACATCCCAGTGGCTCATTTGGGTACTAAGTCCCACAGACTCAGACACATTAACACATATCTCTCAGGCAGCTATCCAAACTCTCATCTCCTTTCACCAATCAGCCCGGCAGATGTTGTGTCCATCATACACTCTCTAAAAACCAAGGCAGGGAACACCAGTGAAATTCCGTCCATTGTGTACAAGAGAGCCTCCCATGCCCTTGCCCCACCCATAGCACTACTGTTCAACAAATCTATAGAGTGTCACACCTTCCCTGATATCCTCAAAAAAGCAAGAGTAACGCCAGTCCATAAAGCAGGCAATCCGGCGGACATAAACAATTATAGACCAATATCAAATCTACCCATTCTATCAAAAATATTTGAAAAAATTATTTACAAACAGCTCTATTCCTACCTCGTAAAATTCGACATACTCAGCCCCTGCCAGTTTGGCTTCCGGTCCCAAAAGAGCACCAACGATGCAATCATTAGTCTCCTTGACGTTATCTACTCAGCCCTTGACAAAAATGAGTTTCCGATTGGACTCTTCATTGACCTAAGAAAAGCCTTTGATACTGTTAATCACAACTACCTCTTACTTAAACTCCAGCATTATGGAATCCGAGGCCCTGCCCTTGACTACATCCGATCCTATCTTAGTGACAGACACCAATATGTAACCATCAATGATACAACTTCTTCCACTCTACCAATTACCGTTGGAGTGCCACAGGGCAGCATCTTAGGACCTCTTCTATTTTTATATATATAAACGATCTGCCTAATGTCTCTAATATTCTCAAACCTATATTGTTTGCTGACGATACTACCCTTATCTATTCAAATCTCAACCCACATACACTAAATAATGTTGTGAATAATGAATTAAAAAAAGTCCACTTATGGATGTCAACGAACAAACTAACATTAAACATCGAAAAGACTTACTACATCTTATTTGGAAGCAAATCATCAAATGCAATTCAGCTACAGATAGACAACATTAACGTCAGTAATAAAAATGATGGCAAGTTTCTTGGCCTATTCCTAGAGAAGAGACTCAACTTCAGCACCCACATTCAACACATAACTAAGAAAGTCTCTAAGACAGTTGGTATACTCTCCAAAATCAGATATTATGTTCCTAACTCTGCTCTCCTCTCACTATATTATGCACTAATCTACCCCTATCTTAATTATGGTATCTGTGCATGGGGGTCTACCACTACAAACCACCTTAAGCCCATCATCACACAGCAAAAATCTGCTATCAGAATAATAACTAACTCTGCTTTCAGACAACACTCAGCTCCCGTGTTTAAATCCCTAAACTTGCTAAATATTAACTCCCTCCACACATTCTCTTGTGTCAACTACATTTACAAAACCCTGTTCTTAAATGCAAACCATGCTCTGAAACTCTCCCTGGACAGATGTAATAGGACCCATTATCACCACACCAGAAATAAATATCTCTTTGATATCCCCAGGGTCAAACTTAATCTGTGTAAACACTCTATGCAAATTAAGGGACCTAGTCTATGGAACTCACTCCCTAGTGAATTGAAAAACTAAAACTTTTGCCTTATTTAAAAGCAAAACCAAAAAGTACCTAACTTCATCTTCTTAGTTTCCTACACTGAGCTTTAAATTTGCTCTGTACCTAGTGTTACCCAATCTCCTAATTTTTATGTAATATCAAACAACCTTATCATTGTGTTCATTGCTGTCTTCTTTTATGTGCTAGCCATATGCTGTATTGTGACTACCAATTTTTGTCAACTACCATTCAAGCTGTCATTGCAATCAATCTTATATTGTTTCTGCTGTATTGTGCCTACCAATTTTTTTGTCAACTACCATTCAAGCTGTCATTGCAATCAATCTTAGCTACCTATGTGCTTTAATATACTGTACCTACAATTTTCTATCATCTTTTTTTTTCATTTCATGTAATCTGTTATCATTTTTTGTCTATAATTTTTGCAAGTATTTACCTCCTTAAAATTTTCTTAGATTAAGGACCTGCCCGAAACGCTGCGCGTGCTAGTGGCTTTACAAGACTGTAATTACCATATTTGTATCCTCACATTCCTTATGTACATTCTTGTATATGCATAAATAAATAAATAAATAAATAAATAAGTTTTCACCTGTGTCCCCTTGTTCGCCTACCACCCGTGTTAAACAGTTTATCTTTATGTACCCTATCAATTGCTCTGAGAATTTTGTAGGTAGTGATCATGTCTCCCCTTACTCTTCTGTCTTCCAGTGTCATGAGGTGCATTTCTCGCAGCCTGTCCTCGTAACTCATGCCTCTTAGTCCTGGGACTAGCCTATTGGCATACCACTAAACTTTTTCAAGTTTCGTCTTGTGCTTGACAAGGTGTGTGTGTACGTGTATAACACACACGTACTTAATTATGTGGTACGTATGTACTACATAATTGTAAGGCGTTTGCTGAATTAAAAAAGTCGGCTAGCAGTTCACCCTTAACGACACAATTAACTCATTACATAAAAAAATACGTGGCTGTGCAACAGTGTGTGGGAATTGGGGAACTGGTGTGCATTTAGACGACTGGTGAGGACCAACAATGACGTAGAAGGATGGCACCAGCGTCTGAATCAAAGGGCAGTGAGGGACAACTTGGCTTTATATATTTTAATCCCCTTACTGTACCGTGAGGCGTCCCTGGTAACCTTGCAATACCAACTGGTTTCTGATCAAAAGCTAAAGTCTAGTCGCCGCAAGGGCAATAAAGAGAAACATAAACATTTGTGGAAGCTTTGGGACCGTTACGAGGAAAAACAGATAAGCACCTCACAGTTCTTCAAGGAATGTTCGCGTTTTATCCCAGGAAGTGCCTGAACTAGAATTAGAAAACAGCAGTCTGTTTACTGGTTGTTATTTAACTTAAGTTAGTTGTAAATGATAATATAAAAATAGCCACTGAGAACTGATGAGTTGGCAAAGATTTTGCTCGTAAAGAGGGAATTGATTACCAACTTGGACTGCCTTTGAGCAGCCTGAGGGCAGCAATATCCCAGGAACATCAACTAAATTTCGGAGACTTGAGGCAAAGTTAAATTCACACCAGTTACTCCATCTATCATCATTCTATTATGCAAAAAGAACCGCACGTCTATGGGTCATCCAATAATGTTAGCAGACTTCTAGATGTTACCACTGCTAGGCATAGGCTCGGCTACAAGTACCTCTGGGAGTTTATAACATCTGCTGATGTAGATTTGACTAAATGTAAACTCTGTCAGCAGAACTATTCGCATACTTTGCGTCATTATATAGTGGAATGTGAAAAAATCGCGGAATTTAGAGATAACACCATCAATAGTGTCCAAGAAATGTGTAAGTACTTCATTCATAATGATGTGCTGCTCGAAATCTTAGCGAAGTATCCAAAATTTGCTTACTGTAGGTAATGCATGCACATGACTGTAAAGCTGCCGCCCATTTGGGTGGGTGTGCAGCAAGACTAGTAACTGTGTGACTCACCATAGATGTAAAGTGCCTTGTATAGTGACTGTTGTGAGCCTCTTGTTGATCACTTGTGACACAAAGATTATTGATGTGTGTATTTGTGTAGGTGATTAGATATGTATGTGTATGTATATATGTATATGTATATATATATATATATGTACATGTATGTATGTATGAGAGTGTGTACATGTATATATAATATTAATAATTTTGTAACTAGCGTCACAAATTGTTATTTGCTTAGCTAAACGAACTAGAGGGTATAACAAATAATAGGCCTCCTTCGGGGGCGCCCTGTTTCTAAACGTGTTAGTCTTAAATCCTTTAATCTCAAATCTTGCTACAATGTACCTCTTAATATATGTTATGTACTCTCGCAACCCAATGTACCTTCTTGTATATAAATAAATAGATTTCAACTGTAAGGGGGTATGGTTTGCACCTTGTTATTCTAATAATGGATAAATAATTCTAATAATGGAAGCGCTAATTATATGAACAAGTGCCATGTATTTATTCAGACGAGAACAACAGCGAACACAAACCAGCGCATATACGAACGGAATGGTTTGTATGTACAAACTTCTCAGTGAACGAAGTTGTTTCTAGCCCGGTATCCGAAATTGCAGTATACGACTTGACCAGTCCCCTTCCAGGAAGCGGTGGTACTCCTTCCCTATTACAAATTTGTTTGTGAATGTATTTGCTTATTGTCTTGCCTATTTTTTGTGGATCTGCTTGTATTCTGTTTATTACAACTTGTTTATTGCCTTTCATATTTACTTATTGATTATATATTTGATTGAAAAAAATGAAATAAAAAGAATGCAAAGTAGTGCATTCACCTTAGGAGCAACGTTTCCTTCAGAAAGTAAATAAACGTGTACCATATTATTTAAATAAGTGAATTGCAAGCATATTCTTAAATTTAAAAAATAGGAAAATGTAAGAGTTAAATGTAGAAAACCAGTTACAAACAAAAGTAAGAAGTAGGAAAAATAAAGTGTGGCACCAGAAAGAACACTGGAACGCCTAGGTGAGCGTCGCCGCCATTATCACAACACGGGACGGTGAGTTTCCAGACATGAGCATAAAACCTTCCCATGTACGATCGTCGTCGCCCCTAAATCAACACAACAACCTTCCCACAAATTTCACCTATCATAAAGAAGAACCATTCTTGCAGTCATCCGGAGAAGAAAACCTTCCCACAAACTTCACATATCATAAAGAAGAAGCCCACCATTGACCTTCAAGTGCTCACATCAAGTCTAACTCTACAACAGCCTAAGAAACAACACTCAAGCCTTGCCTAAGCCTCAACATTGACGTCCCACCGTGAGGCGTCACCCAGCATCACCACTCATGCAGTCATCCGAGGAGAAAACCTTCCCACAAACTGCACCTATCATCAAGAAGATGAAGACTCACCAGTGTCCAGAGTGTGGGAAGGTATTTACTCGTCTTGGAGATATGAAGACTCACATGTTAGTGCATTCGGGTGAAAAACCTCATAATTGTCCAGAGTGTGGGAAGAGGTTCAGTCGTCTTGGACATATGAAGACTCACATGTTAGTGCATTCGGGTGAAAAACCTCATAATTGTCCAGAGTGTGGGAAGAGGTTCAGTCGTCTTGGACATATGAAGACTCACATGTTAGTGCATTCGGGTGAAAAACCTCATAAGTGTCCAGAGTGTGGGAAGGTATTTACTCGTCTTGATCATATGAAGACTCATATGTTAGTGCATTCGGGTGAAAAACCTCATAATTGTCCAGAGTGTGGGAAGAGGTTCAGTCGTCTTGGAAATATGAAGACTCACATGTTAGTGCATTCGGGTGAAAAACCTCACAAGTGTCCAGAGTGTGGGAAGGTATTCACTCAACTTTCATATATGAAGACTCACATGTTAGTGCATTCGGGGGAAAAACCTCATAATTGTCCAGAGTGTGGGAAGAGGTTCAGTCGTCTTGGAAATATGAAGACTCACATGTTAGTGCATTCGGGTGAAAAACCTCTCAAGTGTCCAGAGTGTGGGATGAGGTTCAGTCAGGTTGGAATTATGAAGATTCACATGTTAGTGCATTCGGGTGAAAAACCTCATAAGTGTCGAGAGTGTGGGACGAGGTTCAGACACCGTCAAAGTATGAAGACTCACATGTTAGTGCATTCGGGTGAAAAACCGCATAAGTGTCCAGAGTGTGGGAAGGTATTCACTAAACTTTCAGATATGAAGACTCACATGTTAGTGCATTCGGGTGAAAAACCTCATAATTGTCCAGAGTGTGGGAAGAGGTTCAGTCGTCTTGGAAATATGAAGACTCACATGTTTGTGCATTCGGGTGAAAAACCTCATAAGTGTCCAGAGTGTGGGAAGAGGTTCAGACACCGTCAAAGTATGAAGACTCACATGTTAGTGCATTCGGGTGAAAAACCTCACAAGTGTCCAGAGTGTGGGATGAGGTTCAGACATCTTAAAAGTATGAAGACTCACATCTTAATGCATTCGGGTGAAAAACCTCATAAGTGTCCAGAGTGTGGGAAGAGGTTCAGACACCTTAAAAATATGAAGACTCACATGATGATGCACATTGCTAGAAGACCTTTTGAGTGTGATGAGTGTGGCAGAAGGTTTAGAGATCGTGGCTCTATAATAAGTCACATGTTAGTACATACAGTAGAAAGGCCTTTTGAGTGTGATGAATGTGGCAGATTATATAAGTCACGTAACGGTATAAAAGCACACGTGTTAGTGCATCTGAATGATAAACCTTCATAAAGTGTCCAGAGTTTTAAAAGAGATTCGGTCATCTTTGTAGTATGAAAACTCACAAGACGGTGCATTTGGGTGATAGGTTAAACATTTTGAGTGTGAGAGATAAATCAGAATTTTTTTTAAGTATAATGGATAATAAAGCACATATTAGTTCATTAACTTATAATACCATTTTTCCAATTTTAAAATTGTTGGAAATTGTAAACTTTATCAGGAAAATATCTTGCACTCTCCATAGCTTCAACCATTATTTTATTATATATTTTTATACTGTTTTAGCTTACCCAATTCCATATACTGTATTCAAAAACATGGTGTTGCTACTTCACTGTAAATTGTTTCTCACTCTCCAACCCCTGCCCTATTTTCCTTTCTGTCATCATGATCGTGAATCTACAACTGGTACCAATTGTCTTCTTTGATATCTGTGTACCTCATAGCTTCCGTTCCACTTTCTTCTCTGCCACTGAAGAAACGTGGCAATGTTCCACAGCCACAGTGCTGGCATTGGCAGTGCCATCACTGCCACCACATTTGAAGGCTTGAAAGCAAGCCAAAAGCACTCTAGTTGATTGTTAACTGTGGTTTTATATATATGCTATTGTACTATTTTTATGAAATATTTAAATAATTTTTGTTATTTTGCCCAGTGACTGAGATATATAAATCACTAACAAATATATATTAGACTGGAAATTTTTTCAGCTAAACCTCTTCATTTATATTTGCATCAGATATTTTTAGTAGTCTGGCCTATCTACAGTATTTATAGTGATCTAACCCTTGTATTATTGTGTTCATTAAGATAAATTCTGATGAAAGGCTAACCTTAGTTCAGTAGTCATATTAGCCTGACTTGCATTTATAGTTTTCTGAGTTGGAAATATATATTACTCTAGCCCAATGATGTATAGTAGTATATATTACTCAGCTGTTATATAATATTTGCCAGACTGAGATATTTATGTTTAGCAGTTATATTATCCTGACTGGCAATTATATTATCCTGACTGGCAATTATATTATCTTGTCTGGCAATTGTATTAATCAAACTTGCAATTACTGGGTATATTACATGTATCCAGACTGATAATTACATTAGCTTGACTATCAATTATACTATCCTGACTGTGAATTATGTGAGCATGACTCCGGGAATTATATTGGCCTGAATTCAACAATTATAATAGCTTGACTGATAATTATATGATCTAAACCTGCAATAATATTATACTGATTTGCAATTATATTACATATATCCTGCATGAGAATTGCATTAGCTTGACTAGAAATTATATTATGCTGACTCAATTAAATGAGTCTGACTGGCAATTATATTACCCTAACTAGCAAATATATTATCTTAACTAGCAATAATATAAGCCTGACTGGCAATTATATTAGCCAGACACTGGCAGTTACAGTAGCGTGCTGGTAAATATATTATCCTGACACTATTATATTAGAATACTGGCAATTATATTATCTTATCTGACAATAATATTAGCCTGACTGCCACTTGTATCAACCCATTTTATAAAGTGGCATTTTTCATTTATAGTACAGTATATTACCGTAACTAGAATTTATAATATTTTTTGGAGTATTTCATTGAATATAGTTAGCCTAGGCTTAATTACTGCTAGTATTTCTTAATATCTTTGATTAATAAGTATTTTTAACTATAAATTACAGTGTAATAGTTATTAATTTGTAGATATAAGTCTAAATTTAATCATTGAATTATTGGTATGTATGATTATTATAGGCCTGTTTTACCAGGTATAGGAGTAGCCTTTATGGCAGGGGTGGCCAAACATGGTTACTGTAAGAGCTGCAAATGATAAACCTCAGATGTTTGAGAGCTGCAGGAGAACCATTTGAGAGCCACAGCTTCCTTACTGAATAATGTCAACAGTGTCTGCTGGCTATTATTGATGATTTTAACTCATTTAACTTATTTTTCCTTAAGTCTGATTTAGGTGGATAATCATACGAAAAGTTTTTGTGATTAGGTTTATACTGGCGTTTCAAGTTCCTTGCTTTATAATGACTGAGTAGCACTTATCAAATAAGGCACAACGGTTTACCTTCTTTAACTGTGAATGCAAACTATGTTCCACAAGTATTGGAACTTTTTATATAGTTGTCCATTTCTTGCCCTGGATTCTGGTAAAGACTTATAGAATATTCACATTCTCAAGAATTTTCTACTAGCTGAATAATTAAATGTCAAAGAGCTGCGGTTTTTGCCACCCTGTGGCCAAACCACAGCTTACAATTTGACATCTAGGCAAAGCAAAAAATATAGTTTATTGTTATGATTGACAGTTTAGGTTCTTGTTGTGTTGATGGATGTGAATGATGTGTAGTTATTATTTGCTTAGAAGCTATCATTGGCCTATATTATTTATAGATAGAATATGGTGTAATACTTGACTTTTACCTATTACCTATTACTGTAATTGTATTATATAGACCTGGACGATTGTTTCAACATAAAAGGTCACTGTCCACTCTCAGTAACAAGAAGTGTTATAGAACTTAACTGACAATTATCTCAACATACAAAGTAATTGTTCACTCACAGTAACTATATGTTACAGAACTTGCAGGAAACACTGTACATATTAGTGACCTTACAAGAATGTAAAAATACCAGTCTTATGTAATCTCACCAACCCCATTGTACTTGCTTGTGAATAAATTATTATTATTTATATTATTAACTTAGTTGATAATTATCCTAACATACAAGGTCACTGTCCACTTACAGTAACAATATATGTTATAGAACTTAGCTAACTCCTATTAACCCCCTCCCCATCCGGCCCGTTGGCGTCGTGAGGGGGCTTGGTGGACGGCTGCCGGAGTGTGATGCTCCGTTGGGCAGTCCTCTGGCCTTTTCTGGCCTTGCACTCCTGCTGCTGTCTTCTCCAATTGTGCTGGATCGCTTTTCCTTTTCCTTATGTTTCGCTTTTCTCCCCCCTCTTCTCCTATCTGCTTGTCATTTCCTGCCGACCTTTTGCTTGTTTTGGATTATTTCTTTGGACTTCTTCTATTTTGACGCCCGGGTGCTTGAGGAGGCATACTCTTGCACCCGTAAAACTGTAGTACCCAACGTCTCGAGTGAGGGGAACCTTTTATTGTCAATCCCCCTTTCGTCGCTGAACCCGATCTCGACGGACTGACGGTTCTTAAGGTGGCGTTTGTGGGGCGTATACTCACGACGCACCCCTAGGGGGCCCCGGCATGATCGGCGATAGCTTCCTGTTGGGTGTCCTGCCTCTAATTGTGGCTCCATGGTGGGTATGGGGGCACATTCGTGGATGAATTTGTCACTTTTCGTCTCTATGTCGTTGAATGTTTCCGTTGTACCCTCTCAGGCTCGTGGGGTGGGCGACCAAGCCCCCGAATCGGCCTGTATTGGAAGACCAGGCTCTGTAGCTCCCGCTGCGTTGGGCCCCGACCTTGCTCCTCCTTTGACCGTCCTAACTTCTTCCCCCAGCTCCCCTCCCTCCTCTGGGGTTGGGTCGAGCCTCCAGCCCCCAGTGGTGACCACTTCGTCTGCTGGTGTGGCTCAGTCTTTCGTTGTGACTACTGCGCCTTTTGACCCCTCTCTCTCTAGGGGTTCTCAACGCTGTTCGTGCCCCAACCGCACTCGCTCGATTCCATCCCGTGCTGATGCGTATCAGGCCTTGTTTGGTCCTGCTTCATGGGCCAAATACTTTGATCTCCTCCCTCTTGATTCTGCGCCTCCTGACGATTTCTCCCTCCATCGGCATCTTGTAGATTCCGTGGATGCGTCTGTTACTTTCAACCCCACTCGTCTCGGTACACGTGTCGTTGCTGCTCCTTCTCAGGATGCGGCTTCCCGCTTGGCTGCCTTGTCTTGCCTTGGCGAGATCCCTGTTCGGGTCTCCAAGAACGTTCAGATGAATTCCAGTGTTGGCACTATTCTCCTCCCACCCCATGTTGCAACCGGTGTTCGGAATCTGCAGGATTGCCACGATGATATTCGGCATATCCTTGATGCCCAAGGCCATTCTGTCCTCCAGGTTGACTCGTTTACTCGTCCCCCTCGTGGTCGTCGCCGTCAACCCCTTCGCGTAGTGAAGATCACCTTTGATGGTAGGACCCTTCCATCCTCTGTCATTCTTGCTGGTGCTAGGTGCTCTGTCCAGGAGTATATTCCTTCTCCTCGACTTTGTAATAAGTGCTGGAGGTTTGGGCATGGTGCCCTCCGCTGCTCTGGGACTGTCTCTCTCTGTCCTTTGTGTGGGAGTGAAGGTCACTCTAAGTCGGAGTGCACTTCTCCCCAAGCTCGCTGCCTCAACTGCGGTGAGGCCCATCCTACCTTCTCCCGTGCCTGTGTCCATTACAAGCTTGAGGCGGCCGTCCTTAACCTGAAGCACCGGGAGCGTTTATCTTTTCCTGAGGCGAGGCGCCAGGTTTGCCGGCTCCCGCCTTATACTAACATCTCTTATGCTCGCGTGTTGCGCTCTTCCTCTCCTCGTCCTTCCCCCCTTCCTCAGACTCTCAACCGTTTCCGGGCCTTGGACCCTGATACGCCCACTGCCCCCTCCTCTGTTCCTTTGAGTTCTTTCCCGAGGGGTCCCCCTCCTGGTCCTCTGTCTGGGGTTCCCCTTCTTTCAACCCGGTCTGTCATGTCTCCTGTGTCTTCTTCCTCGTCCCCCTCCGATCCTCTTCCTCCATCTATCGGCTCTCCCCACCGCCTGTCGGTGCGGGCGGATGTCCATCGCTCTCCTAACGGCCGTCGTGTGTGCTCTCGTTCGGCTTCTCCTGTTGAGACACTGGAATCCGTTGCCCGGTACGTAGTTGCTGGGACACCGGTCTCTTTAAGTCAGAAGCGTAAGCCTAGCTCCTTTCCTTCCTCTTCCCCAGCGGGTAAGAAAGCTTCGCTTTCTTCCTCAGCTCCTACTTCTGGCTCTGTTGCTCCTTCCCCTCCCATTTCAGTGATTGCGCCCCCTGTTCCTGCTATGGAGGTTTCTTTGGCCCCTGCTTCCCTTTCGGTTGCTGCTCTTGCTGGGGTGCGCTCCCCTCTTTCTACTCCCCCTCTTCCTGCTGCTGTCCTTGACTGCTCCTCTCCGTTGTCTCCTCCTCCTCCTCCGGACCCCGCCCGCCCACCTCTGATCTGTTCTCCCGTTTCCTTCCTTCCGTCTTTGCTCAGTTTACCCATGCCCCCTAACCCTGACTTTGCTGACCCTGATCCCGACCCTGATATTCTTTAACGTGCTCTGTTGCTCTTTCGCCTTTGTTTCTTCCTTGTTCTCTGTTTTTGTCCTTTCTCTTCTCGGCGTTGTCCATTCTTCAATGGAACGTTCGAGGTTATTACGCCAATTTCCTCGAACTCTAACTTCTGATTTCGCGGTTTTCGCCCCTTTGTGTCTGTCTCCAGGAGCCAATGCTTGGTGCTCGTCCTGGTCGTTTTCGTGGCTATTCCTTTCTCTCCCCCCCCCTAGCCATTGCTGGGGCTTCTAATTCTTCTGCTCTCTTGATTCGTGCAGATGTTCCCTTTGTTCCTTTACTTTTTCCTTCGCCTCCATTGTTCTGCTGCTCGTATCTTTGTGGGGAAATGGTACACAGTTTGTTCCATTTATCTCCCCCCGAGTGTCCCGCTCTCTCTTCCTGATTTGAAACACCACCTAGACTCCTTGCCGGAGCCTGTGCTCCTGCTGGGTGACTTCAATTGTCGTCATTCTCTTTGGGGTGACGTTCTGACGAATACCCGGGGTCGCTTCCTTGAGCCGTTTCTCCTCTCTTCTTCCCCCTGTCTCTTCTGAATTCTGGTGAGCCCACTCATTTGGACTCTCGGACTCGCACCCTTTCTTGTCTTGATCTTTCTCTCTGCTCTTCTTCTCTTTACTTAGATTTCACGTGGCAGGTTCTTGATGACCTCTATGGAAGTGATCATTTCCCCATCCTTGTTTCCTTTTTTTCTTTTCGCCCTTCTCTCTCTTTCCCTAGGTGGCAGTTTGCTAAGGCAGACTGGACCCTATTTACCCTCAGTGCTGCTCTCTCTGACCTCTCCCTTCTGCCTCTCTCTCGCGCTCTCCTCCTCTTTCATGACACTGTCTTCAACGCTGCCCTCCACTCTATTCCTCACTCTTCCTCTCGGGGTCCACGGAAGTGCGTTCCCTGGTGGAATGCGGACTGTGCTCGGGCTGTCCGCTGTAAGCGTGCAGCCTGGAAGAGGCACCGCCATAGGCAAACGACCGATTCTTTTCTTTTTTTTTGGAAAGCGAGTGCGGTGGCCCGTAGGGCCATCCGTACGGCTAAACGTGAATGTTGGGCATCTTATGTCTCAACAATTACGTCCGAAACCCCTCTGGCCCAGATCTGGAAGCGTATCCGCAAGATAGCGGGTAAGTTCGTTCCCGATGTTTCACCGGTCCTTCACCTCCATGGTACTCTTGTGGCTGACCCGTTGCAGGTCGCTTCCGAACTGGGTTCCCACTTTTCTTCTGTTAGCTCTGGTCTTCATCTTCCCCAATCTTTCCTTCTTCGTAAACCTGTCCTTGAGTCTCGTCCTTTAGATTTCTGCACTCATCTTCAGCTTCCCTATAATGATCCCTTCTCTCTCTCTGAACTTCGTTCTGCCCTGGCCCTCTGCAGTTCTACGGCGGCGGGCTCCGATGGTATTCATTATGAGATGCTTCGCCATCTCCCTCCGAGCACGTCTCAGTATTTACCGAGTCTGTATAATCGGATCTGGGAGTCGTCGTCAGTCCCTGAGGACTGGCTCGATGCCGTTGTCCTCCCTGTTCGCAAACCGGGGTCTCTGGGTACTTCCCCTAAGGACTTTCGCCCTATTGCTCTCACAAGTTGTGTCTGCAAACTCTTTGAACGTATGGTCAACGTTCATCTGATGTGGTTCCTGGAACCCCATCACCTCCTCTCCTCTTCTCAATTTGGTTTCCGCAAGTGCCGCAGCACGACAGATGTCCTGGTGAACTTGGAGGTCTATATTCGTACTGCTTTTGCTGCGAAGACCTCCGTTGTTGCCGTCCTTTTTGACCTGGAAAAGGCTTACGACACCACTTGGCGTTATCATATCCTATCTCAACTTCATTCTTTTGGCCTTCGTGGTCTTCTCCCTCTCTTTCTCCGCAGCTTCCTCTCTCATCGTTCCTTTCGGGTGCGCCTTGGTACCGCTCTCTCTCCCTCTTTTCAGCAATACGAAGGTGTGCCCCAGGGTAGTGTTCTGAGCACTACTCTTTTTCTGGTTGCCCTCAATGGTCTTCTTTCCTCTCTTCCTTCTGGTGTCTTCTCTGCTCTCTATGTCGATGATCTTACCCTTTGTTGTCAGGGTGATGATTCGCCTCTCCTTCAACGCCGGCTTCAACTTGCAATTGATGCCGTGTCGTCTTGGGCCACAGATCATGGCTTCAAGTTCTCTACTTCTAAGACTTGTGCCATGACTTTTACGCGGAAACGGGTTGTTCTTCGTCCCTCTTTGTCACTTTATGGTCATTCCCTTGAATACAAAGATTCCGCGAAGCTTTTGGGGTTATTCCTTGACACTCATTTGTCTTGGTCTCCCCATATCTCTCACCTCCGTGTTGAGTGCTCTAAGGCCCTTACCCTCCTTCGGGTCTTGTCCCATACTTCTTGGGGTGCAGATAGGCGCACTCTCCTTGCTTTACATTCCTCTCTCGTCCTGTCTAAGCTCGATTATGGTTGCCCTGCTTACTCGTCTGCTTCTCCTTCTACTCTTCGCCGTCTTGATGCTTTGCACCATACTGGGTTGCGCCTCAGTTCTGGTGCCTTTCGTTCGACTCCCATCCTTAGCTTGTATGTTGACACTGGCTTCCTGTCTCTCCAGGACCGCCGTGATCGCTACTGTCTTCACTATCTTGCGCGGTCCTTGCAACATCCCTCCTCTCGCCTCTGTCGTCCTTTAACTTTTCCCCCTCCTGTGGTTCCTGTTCCTCTTCACCACCTCCCTCTTTCTGTCCGGTTATCTCTCCTACAGGATTCTCTTTCCGTTCGTATTTCTGATGTTTCTCCTCGTGTTGTTCCTTCTTTGCCCCCGTGGAGGGTCCCTCTTCCGCGGTTTTGTACATCCTTGACCCGTATCACTAAAGCTTTTACCCCTCCTACGGTTCTAAAACGCCTTTTCCTCGAGCACTTTTCTTCTCACTCCCGCTCCGTTTCTGTCTTCACCGATGGGTCTAAGTCAGCGGACGGTGTTGGCTACTCTGTTGTTTTTCCTGATCGCACTTATATGTGTCGCTTGCCTCTGGAGACTAGCATCTTTACAGCGGAACTTTATGCTATTCTCTATGCTCTTCGTCTCCTGCTTTCTCGTTGTCAGTCTTCCTTTGTAGTTGTTGTTGACTCTCGTAGTGCCCTTATGGCTCTCGGGTCCTTTAATCCGGTTCATCCAGTAGTTGTCGAGATCCAGCATTGGCTGTTTCTTGTTCACAGTAAATTTAAGTTGGTTGAGTTTTGTTGGGTTCCCAGTCTTATTGGTGTGTCTTTAAATGAGCGTGCGGATGCTGCCGCCAAGGAAGCTGTCCACTCTCGTCCCATCTCTCGTAAAGGCATTCCGTATTCCGACTTTTACCCAGTTATCCATTCCTCAGTCCATACCCGTTGGCAGGCTTCTTGGTTGTCTGTTACTGGTAACAAGCTACGTACTCTTAAATGTTGTGTTTCCTCGTGGCCGTCCTCCTTCCACCGTAACCGGCGGTGGGAAACAGCTCTGGCGAGGTTGCGTATTGGCCATACTCGCTTAACCCATGGTCACTTGATGGAGCGCCGCCCTGCTCCTTATTGTCCTAGTTGCATTGTCCCTCTTACGGTCGTGCATGTCCTTCTTGAATGTCCTGACTTCCAGGACGAGCGTGTGTCTTGCTTTCCGACCGCCCCTCGCGGTCACCTGTCCCTCGATAGAATTCTTGGTGACTCGGATACTTTTGATATCGTTCGCCTTATGCGTTTTTGTTCTCGTATTGGCATCCTTGGTGATATTTAGCGCCCTCTGATTATTTTGCGTATTTGATGGTGCTACATAGCCTTCCTGGTTTGGTGCCTTCTTTTGATAATTACTTACTTACTTAACTCCTATTAATAAATTACATTATTGGTAACAATGGGATAATTAAGTTTAGGCACTAATAGGGTCAGTTTGTTAGATCACATTGGGAGAGGAATTTATTGAGGTTATCCTTGTGTGATAATAGTGTGGCTTCGGGACCAATAAAACTACCAACAATGCTCTTATAAATGTGCCTAAATTATTACATGCAGTACTTAACAAAAATGAGCTCCCAGTAGGTTTATTTGTTGACTTACGCAAGGGTTTTGACACTGTTAACCACAATAATCTTCTCAAACTCCAACACCATGGAGTTTGAGGTCACTCCCTTCAGTACTTGCAATCTTATCGCTGTCAGCAGTATATTTCAGTGAATGCTGCTACTTCTCCCACTTTGTTAGTTAACTTTGGTATTCTGCAGGGGTAGCATACTTTGTCCACTCGTTTTTCTCATATATATATTTCTTCCAAATACCACGCAACATTTTACTTCAGTTTTGTTTGCTGATATCTTCATGATGAAAATCATGAAGATGAAAGTCTTCATATTTTCTCCCGTGCTAACCCACTTATTCTAAATGACATGGTAAATACTGAACTAAATGAAGTCCATTAAATTGACTGTTAACAAACTTACCCTTAACATCAACAAGGCATTTTACATTTTTGTTTGGTAAGAAGTTCAACGATCAAATTAATCTTAAGACTATGATGACCAAACCACACACCCGAAGATGAGAAGACAACATCCTGGTTCATCCTGGATCATTATCATAATCGATTTGATAATGGTCCAGGACGGACTGAAATGTCGTCGTCTCCTTATCTTCTGGTGTGTGGTTTGGTCATCATATCTCGACCATATCTGTTGTGATTCATTGTCTAAGACTTAACAATACCAAATTATGAGCAAAGTTGATGGGAAGTTCCTTGGTGTTCACTTTGACAACAAAACTTCAATTGCCATATATAAAATATAACTAAAAAGTTTAGTTATGTACAGCTTCCTTGGTGTAGTGGTTAAGACACTTTGCCTGGCGTTCAGCAATCGCTTTGTCCTGGGTAATAATAATAATAATTTATTTGCAAGAAGGTACAATGGGTTGGTGTCATTACATAAGATTGGTATTTTTACATTCATGCAAAGCCACTAGCTTGCATACCATTTCAGGCAGGTCCTTAAAGTTGAAAGGGTACATTGTAGCAGTGTACCCTTTCAGATGTACAGTGTGAATTTGAAGCACAAGGTAGGAAACTGTGAGGAGGAAATTAGGTACTTTTTTTTTCTTTTGAACGGCATGGATTGGGTAATTTTTAAATTCATCAGGGAGTGAGTTCCAAAGACTGGGCCATTTTATTTGCATGGAATGTTTGCACAAGTTTAGTCTGACTAGGGATATCAAAGATGTATTTATTTCTGGTGTGGTGCTCATGGGTTCTATTACATCTATCAAGGAAAAGTTTCAGATCAAGACTAGCGTTTAGGAAACCAGGTTTTATACATTGAAATTGAAATTGAAATTGAAATAAGTTTATTGAGGTAAAATACACACAAAGGGATGAGGTAGCTCAAGCTATTCTCACCCCATTCAGTACAACGTGTTAATATATACATAGACACACATCACAAATAAACATATTACCAAACATCCTGAGAGATAAACATATACATTTCCTCCTTCACAAGTAGTATGGTATCAGACGTACACACAAATACTTTTATGACCGTTTTATACATGGTTTCCAGGAAACCAGGGTTTTTATAAACCAGTTTTTTATACATGTAGATAGCACATTAGAATGTGTGGACTGAGTGTATGTTTAGTATGTTATGGAACTTAAATAGAGGGTTCTGTGTGCTGTCTGAAGACTAGGGTTCGTTACAATTCTGATAGTAGATTTTTGCTGAGTGATGATGGGCTTGAGGCAATTTGCAGTGGTTGAACCCCATGTACAGATAATGTATGAAAGATATGGATGGATTATTAGATAGCATAATGGGAGAAGAGCAGAGAGGGGAACATAATTTCTGATTTTAGAAAGTATACCGACAATTTTTGGAGACCACGGAGGCAGTCTCTGTGGTGTAGTGGTAAGACACTCGCCTGGCGTTCCGCGAGCGCTATGTCATGGGTTTGTATCCTGGCCGAGGAGGATTTACTGGGCGCAATTCCTTAACTGTAGCCTCTGTTTAACGCAACAGCAAAATGTGTACTTGGTTGTAACAAAGATTTTTCGTGGCGGGGATCGTATTCCAGGGACCTGCCCGAAACGCTACGCGTACTAGTGGCTGTACAAGAATGTAACAACTCTTGTATATCTCTCTCTCTCTCTCTCTCTCTCTCTCTCTCTCTCTCTCTCTCTCTCTCTCTCTCTCTCAAAAAAAAAAAAAAAAGATTGAGACTTTTTTAGCTATGTGTTGTATGAGGGTGCTAAAGTTCAGTCCCTTGACTATGTATAGGCCAAGGAACTTCCCATCATTTTTATGGGTAATGTTAACATTGTCTATCTGAAGTTATGCTATTGATGACCACATGTCTGTCAATGAGATAGGAATGTATATAGTCCAAAGAAATATAGTCTACCTCTTAAGAGGTAGAACCCAAGCAAACATTTTCATGTTTTTAAAACATCCTAAAAACGACATTTCATTGTTTTCAGCACGTTTATAATTACATTTAGAAAAGGTTTTTTGAGAACTTTTATATACAACCTTAGAACGTAAATAATTAACATTTCTAAAAACTTTTTTATAATCTTTTAATTACCTACATTAAAACGTTTAGGGTAAATTAGGGTATAATAATTTTTAATTCATATCTGAAATAGAAAGGGAGAGAAAGAAAGAAGACATATCTGAGAAAGAAATGGACATCCTATATATGTATGTGTAAATTACAAATAAATAGGGTACAAAAAGAGAATTAAAATATTATATTTATTTAATTAAGAATGAGTAATACAACAAAATATATGTAATAGCTCGAAATATATAGACTATATCTATAACAGAATATAAAAGTAAAAATTTAAAAATCTATAAAAATCTATATATGCAATATGTGAACACAATAGATTTTGTGATCAAGCAGCCTGTGATTCATGTCATGCTGAGATCAGTCTGACGTTATAAGCAGTTATTGTTACTTAAAACTAAAACAAGTAAAATTTTCCGAGTATACATATAACACTATAGTTTTTCTATGACTAATAATAAACATCTATTAATCAAAAGTTTAGGACTAATTAACTAAAAATAAAAATCTACAAGTGAATGTAAACACAGTCAAGTATAATATTCATGTAGAAAGAGAAAGAAAAAGAGAGAGAGAAGAAAAGAAAGAGAAAGAAAGAAAGGGAGAAAGAGAGAGAAAGAAAAGACAAAACAGCCACGTATAATATTCATATTAGCACCATGCAATATAACTTAGATTAGTAAAAATCTCAGACATTTTTAAATCAAATGAAATATGAGAGCCAGAGAGAGAGACCCAGAGCCAGAGAGAGAGAGAGCGAGAGCCAGAGAGAGAGCGCCACAGAGCCAGAGAAATAGATAGCCAGAGAGAGAGAGAGTCAGAGCCAGAGAGAGAGAGAGAGCCAGAGAGAGAGCCAGAGCCAGAGAGAGAGCCAGAGAGAGCGAGAGAGCCATAGAGAGAGAGAGAGAGAGAGCCAGAGCCAGAGAGAGAGAGAGCCAGAGAGAGAGAGCCAGAGCCAGAGAGAGAGCCAGAGCCAGAGAGAGAGAGAGAGAGAGCCAGAGAGAGAGAGAGCCAGAGAGAGAGAGAGAGAGAGCCAGAGAGAGAGAGAGAGAGAGCCAGAGAGAGAGCGCCAGAGAGAGAGAGCAAGAAAGCCAGAGAGAGAGAGAGCCAGAGAGAGCGAGAGCCAGAGAGAGCGAGAGAGCTAGAGAGAGAGAGAGCGAGAGAGAGAGAGCCAGAGAGAAAGAGAGAGCCAGAGAGAGAGAGAGAGCCAGAGCCAGAGAGAGAGAGAGAGAGCCAGAGCCAGAGAGAGAGAGAGAGAGAGAGAGAGAGAGAGAGAGAGAGAGAGAGAGAGAGAGAGCCAGAGAGAGAGAGCCAGAGAGAGAGAGCCAGAGAGAGAGAGCCAGAGAGAGAGAGAGAGAGAGAGAGAGAGAGAGCCAGAGCCAGAGAGAGAGAGAGCCAGAGCCAGAGAGAGCCAGAGAGAGAGAGAGAGAGAGAGAGAGAGAGAGAGAGAGAGAGAGAGAGAGAGAGAGAGAGAGAGAGAGAGAGAGAGAGAGAGAGAGAGCCAGAGAGAGAGAGCCAGAGAGAGAGAGAGAGAGAGCCAGAGAGAGAGAGAGAGCCAGAGAGAGAGAGAGAGCCAGAGAGAGAGAGCAAGAGAGCCAGAGAGAGAGAGCAAGAGAGCCAGAGAGAGAGAGCGAGAGAGAGAGAGAGAGAGAGCGAGAGAGAGAGCCAGAGAGAGAGAGAGCAAGAGAGCCAGAGAGAGAGCGAGAGAAAGAAAGAGAAAGAAAGAGAGAGAGAGAGAGAGAGAGAGAGAAAGAGAGAGACAGACAGACAGAGACAGAAAGACACACACACAACAAAAGAGGAGACAGACCAAAATTAAGGCAAGGAGAGAGAAGACAGAACAGAAACAACAGAGAGAGGAGAGAAATGAGAAATCATTGAAGAGAAGGGGAAGAGAAACACAAGATAAGAAAAAGATACAAGAAAAATATACAAGATAAAAATGACATAAATGAATACCACAAATATAAAAAGTAAAGGAAGAGAGAAGCTAGAAGAGACAGGAAACGAGAGGTGTTAGAAGAGAGGAGGAAAGGAGAGATTAAAAGACAAGAAAAACAGGAGAGAAACGTAAAAGAAATAAAAAAAAGGGACATTTGTGAGGAGAGAAAATAAAGAGACCAGAGAAGACCATATATCAAGAGTGTGAGGATAAAGACTTATATATTTTCTTAGTAGACATCCTCTGGCTCTTGTTGCCCCTCTTGTATACGAATTGTACTTGCAAGTTTTCCCTGAAAAGATATTAACAAAATTAATATTTAATTATTTATTTTCTGACCAGGGGGAGAAAGATACTGGCAGTATGGGGCGTTAAAGTTTATTGAAGATTAAATTCTGCAGAACATGTAAATATATAAAGTAAGTAATTGTATAAAGTTTATATTAAACACGGTTTATATTATAGACTTATAACAAAGTTGATATTATATTAAACTTAATATTGAACATGTAAATATATAAAGTTTCCAAATATAAATTAAGTAAATATATAACGTTTATATTAAAATATATAAAGTAAATATATAAAGTAAGAATTAACAGTAACAATTCCAAGTCCGAGGACTAGATTTAACTTAAAAGGTACACCCGTAGTAAGTATGAGACCTTAGCCTATAGTGACATGGAAACTAATTCTGCAGAAACCTAAAGGTTAACTGGTACTAGAATTAAGGCCGAGTGCAAATTTGTAGTAATTATATAACACTAGGATATAACAGGCAGGACACAAAGAATAACTAATAAGTGAGAGACCACATAACACGTAATGTACCCGGCCAAGAGGCCGTAAAAGACCTAATGGATAAGGAGAAGGGGGGTGACAACAAGTAGGGCTTACTAGCACCTAGACTGGGCAAAGTATTAGCTGCGGACAGCGGGACACTTGGGGACCGGCGCTGCACCCCCCTTCCCACATGCAGTGGGGAGACAATCGGGACAACTGTGCAAAGCATGACGGGGGTACAAAAGCAGCCGCTTGCAAAGGGGGGGAGGGTGGGGTTTTGCGAGGGCAGCGGCGAGGGCAGGCGGAGTGAGGCAGAGCCCCATTGTGCGCCCGTATTTATACGGCCCCAAACTGCCCGCGCAACGCCGCGGGACGCGCTGCGCAATTGTTTCTTTCTCCCCCGCCAGAAACATCCCCACTTGCGACTCAAGCAGTGACCATTTTCTCACCAGGGGGAGAAAGATACTGGCAGTATGGGGCGTTAAAGTTTATTGAAGATTAAATTCTGCAGAACATGTAAATATATAAAGTAAGTAATTGTATAAAGTTTATATTAAACACGGTTTATATTATAGACTTATAACAAAGTTGATATTATATTAAACTTAATATTGAACATGTAAATATATAAAGTTTCCAAATATAAATTAAGTAAATATATAACGTTTATATTAAAATATATAAAGTAAATATATAAAGTAAGAATTAACAGTAACAATTCCAAGTCCGAGGACTAGATTTAACTTAAAAGGTACACCCGTAGTAAGTATGAGACCTTAGCCTATAGTGACATGGAAACTAATTCTGCAGAAACCTAAAGGTTAACTGGTACTAGAATTAAGGCCGAGTGCAAATGTGTAGTAATTATATAACACTAGGATATAACAGGCAGGACACAAAGAATAACTAATAAGTGAGAGACCACATAACACGTAATGTACCCGGCCAAGAGGCCGTAAAAGACCTAATGGATAAGGAGAAGGGGGGTGACTACAAGTAGGGCTTACTAGCACCTAGACTGGGCAAAGTATTAGCTGCGGACAGCGGGACACTTGGGGACCGGCGCTGCACCCCCACCGCAGGCCAGCGGCCGGACCCCCCCCCGAAGGGCGAGTGCCAGCTGGCCGCGTGAGGCACTCAAAGTAGCAGAGCAACAACGTCCCGTCTGACGTAGGATGTGAGCACTACTCTTCCGCCTGCCGTCTGCCATTATTTCTGATGTGGCGAGCCCGTCCCGAGACAGCTGGGTGCGGAGCGTAGTCATCTGAAGTCACGCCTAGCGCCGAGAGGGCAGCGCGTAGGATCCTGGAGAAATCTCGGCTGGTTACAGGAGCGCTTGTAGGATCTGTGCTTGTAGGATCCGAAGAGTGTTGATTCCTGACCATGTAAGCGATACCTGGTTCAGTCGGAGCGTGCGTCGATTTTTTGTCGCGTAGCTCACCTCCCCCGGGCTGAAAGATATAAGGCAGTAAGGGTGGGCAGAAGCGGCGTGCAGTGTTATCGTGACAGGCAAGAGCACAGACGAGAGGGAAACCCTAGCTGATTCAATACGGAGACGAAAAACGGGGGAGGGAGCCCGGCAGCAGGAATTAAGAGAAACCTTAATTAACAATCCTGGATGAATAAAGAGCATCCGAATAATTATACTGTAGCAATGAAGGGGGCTAACAATTCTAAGAATCTTCCAGCAAACGGAAGGGGGGAAGTACCTTTGCTAAGAGCAAAGGTGGGAGAAAACCAGTAGGAGAACAGCAAGGAAGCACAAAGCAACTATAACAGGGTAATACGAAACACTATAAATCTTGAATATAAACAATACATATACCAAGAACGGGTATAACAACTAAGCAACATATACATAAACAATAAAATGGAATAAGAACCAATTCTTAAAGCCAAATCTATAACATGCTTGTGTCCTAAGCGGATGTAGAATGTGAGCGGGGAACATTACCCTTGGTCTCTATCCCATCTCTGCCTCCAGACGGGTGATTGGGCTGGATAGAAGCCAAGGAGTCTGCCTTAAGTGGCCGCTGAGTGTAGTCTTGTGTTGTCAATGAGCGTCTGCGAGCCGCAGCTAGTACGCCGTGAACTTCGTCAACATCTTTAGAACAGGAGCAAAGTGAAATCGACGGCAGGGAGCTGCCATTCAGTAACTGTAATAAGGATAATAATAAGAATACAATGTCGTAAATAATCGTACAATGAAGAATACAATGTAATATCGTAAATAACCGATGACGGCAAGTGCCGCAGAATGGAAGAAATTAAGAAAGCAACGCCAAACCATAATAACAATTTATATTTTAATAAAATAATACTGGAATGACAGTAACGATACGGAATAATAATACTACCATATAGCCCAGCAAATAAAGGGAAGATAATAGTATTAACGTAGGCCCTGGGCGGCTGCATCCCGGCACCGCTGCGTGCGTTGTAATGGTGATCAGTGGAATATCCGGCTCGCGTTCTCTTCCTCGCCGCAGTAGGGTGTGGAGGGGGGGGGGGGTTCCGGCTTGTCGTGGCTGCGAATAAAGGGAACAGAAGAAGCCGGCGTTGAGCGCCAAGCGGGCAGAGCGCAGTGGAAGGAATAGCGGTTGGAGGTAAGGGCCCCTAACCTAATGATAGCTAGATGAGGTAAAATTAAATAGAATACTATTACGTAGTAGGAAACAACAATGGCGAAGGAACAAGAAGAGTAAAATAGCCCAGAAGGCCGGATGGCCAAAGATCGTTAGCGACCGTATGGCCAACAGCATGCTGGCTGCGCTGGCCAACAACAAGCTGGCCGACGTCATGCTAACCGACTGGCTTGAGCTTGCCGAAAGGAAGGCCGAATGGCCAGTTTTTGCATGACACCGTGCGCGAGGCCATGCTAAACTTCTCGGTAGCGTCCAAATGTAACTTAATGTACTGTCGATACGATGAAGAATGGGTGGTCAAATATAATGCACAATATTCAGAATATATAATGAGGGAAACGAGTGTAATAGGACGAAATAACCAGAGGAAAAAAAAAAATTGTGGGGGGGGGGGCCCCACCCGAATGCACTGCAACTAGCGTACCCTAGCTGAAAATAACTTAAAGGCACAGAGGCAAGCAATAGATTAATACAAATCCTAATTGATAGTCCCTTAATAACAAATTGAACGTGAAACTTAAACAAAGAGTAAATTGCGGGAGAAACATTTGCCGTAATAAATACAAATCAAATTGCGAGTCCAACAATAACAAATTTAACAGATACGCAGACGTAGGAGGAACCAAGGGGACGTTTCCCACAGGCGGGCCCGCACGGCTGGGGGGGGGGGGGCGGAAATGACAGAGGGCCGAAGAGAAGATAACGTCGCCGAGGCGCGCTGGACGGCACACAACCCGGTCTGAGAAAGGACATAGGCCCAAAAGCGAGTGGCGATAACGTAGAATGGGATGGAAGAATGCGGAAGTAAGCGGGCGAGACCGAGTAAACAGGGAACCAGGGGGGGGGGGGGGCAACCGATAAGCCGCGGCTCGCGCACCGCTAGCCATACCTAAACATACCTAGACAGGAAGGGGAGAAGCATAAAGGTAACCCAGCAAAAGACTAGTAATTAGTAATTAGTAACTCTGCAAATAGCACATCCTGGCTGACTTTACTTAATAATTTACTTAGTAACTCTGCAAATAGCACATCCTGGCTGACTTTACTTAATAATTTACTTAGTAACTCTGCAAATAGCACATCCTGGCTGACTTTACTTAATTTACTTAGTAACTCTGCAAATAGCACATCCTGGCTGACTTTACTTAATAATTTACTTAGGAACTCTGCAAATAGCACATCCTGGCTGACTTTACCTAATAATTTACTTAGTAACTCTGCAAATAGCACATCCTGGCTGACTTTACATAATAATTTACTTAGGAACTCTGCAAACAGCACATCCTGGGTGACTACTTAATAATTACATAGTAACTCTGCAAATAGCACATCCTGGCTGACTTTACTTAATAATTTAATTAGTAACTCTGCAAATAGCACATCCTGGCTGACTTTACTTAATGACGTAAGGCAAGGAAAAATGAACAAACATACTGAACACAGCAACGCAAATTAAACATGCGACATGAGCAAAGCATCAACTGTCGGAGTAAATTAAGGTAGGCTGTTTGGGAAAAGGAATCCGTGGTAATCTGAAAGCAGGAGGCATGTTAGTGCTGAAATGTAGAACGTAATTAAGAGGAAGGGCAAGGCATGTCGCGAGATGTCTGCCAGTACAAAATAAGAAAACCTTCCATATAAAGTGTGTAACAAATCTTAATTTACATTGTCTTAGGAAGGCTAAGAACGGGATATCATTAAATATACGACGTTCCCGACGACGCTTCGACGCCGCCATCTGCTGGAGTGTACCGTGCCCCAGGCAACGTGGGGGCCACCCCCCTGTCCAGGTCACCTGAATAGGGGCAAGGCATGGCACGTGATATCTGCAGGTACAAAATAAGGGTATACAATCGGCGTGCGTATATAACCCTTTTTACATTAAGAGAACGGAGGTGAAGCATAATATAAATATAACCAAATAAGTAACGTGAATAAACTGCAAGAGCCAAGCGTAAATACTGTAACCACTGAGGAAACCAAACTGCAAAGCTAAGCATAAACTACTGTAACTACCGATGAAACTAGGCAAAAATGCAGGGCCAGGAGACGTGAAGCTAAAATAAGGGCCCGCGAATACTGCAAATAGCACATCCTGTCTGACTTTACTTAATAAATCTTAGGAACTCTGCAAATAGCACATCCTGGCTGACTTTACTTAATAATTTACTTAGTAACTCTGCAACTAGCACTGCCTGTCTGACTTTACTTAATAAATTACTTGGTAACTCTGCAAATAGCACATCCTGGCTGTCTTTACTTAATGACGTAAGGCAGGGTAAAAGTGGGCGAGCATACTGAACACAGCGACGCAAAATTAAACATGCGACATGAGCAACGCATCAACTGTCGGGGTAAATTAAGGAGGCTGTTTGGGAAAGAGAGTCCGAGGTAACCTGAAACAGGAGGCATGTTAGCGCTGAGATGTAGAACATAATTATGAATAGGGCAAGGCATGGCACGTGGTATCTGCAAGTACAAAATAAGGGTATACGATCGGCGTGGATATATAGCCATTTTACATTAAGAGAACGGAGGAGATGCATAACATAAATATAACCAAATAAGCGACGTGAATAAACTGCAAGAGCCAAGCGAAAGTACTGTAACTACTGAGGAAACTAGGCAAAATGCAGTGCCAGGGAACGTAAAGCAAATTAAGGGCCCGCAAATACTGCAAATAGCACCTCCTGGCTGACTTTACTTAATAAATTACTTATAACTCTGCAAATAGGACATCATGGCTGACTTTACTTAATGACGTAAGACAAGGAAAAAGTGAACAAGCATACTGTAACACAGCGAACGCGAAGATTTGAACGTGCGACATGCACAAGGCTACAAATGCCTGAGTAAAAAGTTAGGCTGGTGGCAAAGTGAATCCGAGGTGATCTGGAAGCAGAGGCATGTCAGTGCTGAAATGTAGAACATAAATATGAATAAAAGCAAGGCATGTCGCGAGATGTCTGCTAGTACAAAATAAGAAACCTTCCATATTTTCTCACACCAAGTGTGAGAAAGTCTTAATTTACAGTGTCTTAGGAAGGCAACGAATGAGAATCATTAAATATACGACGTTCCCGACGACGCTTCGACGCCGCCATCTGCTGGAGGATACCGTGCCCCAGGCAACATGGGGGCCACCCCCCTGTCCAGGGCACGGCCCCTGGAACTGGACGCCGAGGACTTAACGGACATAACGAAGTCATCCTGGATTGCCGGCG
Source organism: Procambarus clarkii (assembly GCF_040958095.1). Classification (NCBI taxonomy): domain Eukaryota; kingdom Metazoa; phylum Arthropoda; class Malacostraca; order Decapoda; family Cambaridae; genus Procambarus; species Procambarus clarkii. The sequence goes on from NC_091155.1 coordinate 40,567,354, forward strand.
GCAACGCCGAACCCAGGGCCTGTGGTGCGTACCGTTAGACGTAAACCTGCCGTCGTCGTCGAGCTGATCTCGGGTCCTTGCTCCAACGCCGGCGTCTCCCTCCGACGAAGAAGAACAACAGACGACACAGGCGGACGGGCAGGCGGACGAACGCTGAACTTACGACGTAGGAGGAATCCCTGCTACAACGGACGTGCAGGGCGCTTAAGACAAACACACCAGGCTACACTGGCCAGGCGGGAGCGCCTGGGAACCAACCTGCCGGCAACACCGGCCAGACGGAGGACATGGAGTAACGGTCCTGGCTACCCCCCAGGCAAGCAGGGCACGTGCCTGAGGGCCTGGACGGCGGAAAGCTTGAAATATCACACCGGGCAACACCGGCCAGACGTACGTCTGGGGACTACATGCCGGACTACACCGGCCGACGGACGTCTGGGGACATCTTGATCGGCGCCACTCTGGGGAAGACGTACCTGGGGACTCCGGGACACCGAAGGGCCTGGGGCTAACACCCCGGGCAACACGGCCGGGCGAGACGTCCGAGGGCGACGTGCCTAGCAGAGAACACACCACACACGGCAAGGACCCCGTGGCCTACCAACCACGCGCTGCCACACGGCATGCTCAGGGCCTAGACGAAAAGGGGAGGGGATGGGGGCCGTACACAGGCGCGGCCGTACGGGCGCGAGGCAGCCCGAGCCCCGACGTGGGAAGCTGTGGCGCAAAGCCACGTGGATTAGCACCCAAAAGGGAACAGGAAGGGCGGGACACAGCCCAACCGTGCGCGCCACGGAACGCCGTGCCACGTGGCAGCATGACCAGGCGCGTGCCCCGTAGCAGGCCCGGGCGGAGGGCTGGACCTGGCCACGAGTCGTCGCCAGGGGCGACGCTTGTCTGCTCAGGGAGACCCGACCCCTGGGGACATCCCAGGGAAGCCGGCAGACCGGCAACAGGGAACACCCGAGGGAAAAACAGGAAAGACGCAGAAGCACGCCCTGCCGGCCAGGCACGTGACGACCCAGCAAGGCATGCATGGGCCCCAAGGCGGGGCCCGCCATAGGGCTGCCCACGCCTGGCCACGTGTCGCCGCCGCCGAGAACATGCGCCCCGGGCGTAGGACCGAACCTGGCCACAATCCGTCGCCGACGGCGACACATGTCCTCGGTCAAGGCGAAGCCTGGCCCCCTGAGACACCCAGGGAAACCCGGCGGGCCGGCGACAGGGAGCCCCGAAGGAAAGGCGGGAAGGACGCCGAAGCACGCCCAGACGACCAGACACGTGGTCGATGGCGGCGAGGGAAGGGCCCCAAGGCAGAGCACAAAGTGCGTAGGGCCCACCACGCCTGGCCACATGGCGACGCCGGCAAGGGCACGCCTGGCCGCCGACGGGGCCCCGGGCAGGGCGCGCGCCTGGGCACGCCGCGCTGCGGGCCCCTTGGACACGGACGGGCACGGCTGGACGGGGCCCCAGAAGAGAGGAGACCGAACGCAGGCCACTAGGGACGCGGCCCGGGGCACGCCGACCCTAAGCCAGCCACGCGACCAGCACGGCACAGGGGCGCCCGGCACAGGCCCAAGGAGGGCGCCCCAGCTCTCCGGGAACTAACAGCAGAGCGCCCAAAGGACTAACTAAGGCGGCACACACGTACCGCGAGGGGATGGCGCATGGCACACGCCGCACTGGGGAAGACCTGACTAGAATTGAACAGAAAACCTCACCTTGGGTTTAAAAGTGTAGGGCAGGAGGGCCCTGCCGGAACAGTCTGGGGTGTCGAGGGCCCCAGGATGTCCGTGAGAGAGAGGTCAGGTACCGAGGCGGCTGGCGTGTTGTCCATCTCGTGCGAAGTCGGGCGGCCGGGGAGTGGTTGCGAGGGCAGCGGCGAGGGCAGGCGGAGTGAGGCAGAGCCCCATTGTGCGCCCGTATTTATACGGCCCCAAACTGCCCGCGCAACGCCGCGGGACGCGCTGCGCAATTGTTTCTTTCTCCCCCGCCAGAAACATCCCCGCTTGCGACTCAAGCAGTGACCATTTATATAAATTACACACACACAAACTTTATATATATATATATATATATATATATATATATATATATATATATATATATATATATACATATATATATATATATATATATATATATATATATATATATATATATATATATATATATATATATATATATATATATATATATATATATATATATATATATGTCGTACCTAATAGCCACAACGCACTTCTCAGCCTACTATTCAAGGCCCGATTTGCCTAATAAGCCAAGTTTTCATGAATTAATGTTTTTTCGTCTACCTAACCTACCTAACCTAACCTAACCTAGCTTTTTTTGGCTACCTAACCTAACCTTACCTATATATATAGGTTAGGTTAGGTTAGGTAGGGTTGGTTAGGTTTGGTCATATATCTACGTTAATTTTAACTCCAATAAAAAAAAATTGACCTCATACATAGAGAAAAGGGTTGCTTTATCATTTCATAAGAAAAAAATTATAGTAAATATATTAATTCAGGAAAACTTGGCTTATTAGGCAAATCGGGCCTTGAATAGTAGGCTGAGAAGTGAGTTCTGGCTACTAGGTACGACATATATATATATATATATATATATATGTCGTACCTAATAGCCAGAACGCACTTCTCAGCCTACTATGCAAGGCCCGATTTGCCTAATAAGCCAAGTTTTCATGAATTAATTGTTTTTCGTCTACCTAACCTACCTAACCTAACCTAACCTAACTTTTTTGGCTACCTAACCTAACCTAACCTAACCAATAGAGATAGGTTAGGTGAGGTTAGGTAGGGTTGGTTAGGTTCGGTCATATATCTACGTTAATTTTAACTCAAATAAAAAAAAAATTGACCTCATACATAATGAAATGGGTAGCTTTATCAATTCATAAGAAAAAAATTAGAGAAAATATATTAATTCAGGAAAACTTGGCTTATTAGGCAAATCGGGCCTTGCATAGTAGGCTGAGAAGTGAGTTCTGGCTACTAGGTACGACATATATATATATATATATATATATATATATATATATATATATATATATATATATATATATACATATATATATATATATATATATATATATATATATATATATATATATATATATATATAAATATATATATATATATATATATATATATATATATATATATATATATATATATATATATATATATATATGCGAACAAGCCTGAATGGTCCCCAGGACAAGGTGTGAGTTTTCAGTTATATATATATATATATATATATATATATATATATATATATATATATATATATATATATATATATATATATATATATATATATATATATATATATATATATATATATATATATATATATATATATATATATATATAGAGAGAGAGAGAGAGAGAGAGAGAGAGACCAGAGACCAATTATATATATATATATATATATATATATATATATATATATATATATATATATATATATATATATATATATATATATATATTTTTTTTCAATCTTTCGTACATTTCTTTTCACTGTTGGAGGTAAATCAAAAATCAATTCTCCAAAATTCATTTTTATTTCTAGTCTAGAACTAGAAATAAACTAGAAATAAAAATGAATTTTGGAGAATTGGTTTTTGATTTACCTCCAACAGTGAAAAGAAATATACGAAAGATTGAAAAAATTCGTGTTAGAATTATTAATCTTACTTTTTCGGTCATATTTAATAATATATTTCTACAGGAAAGACTGCTACCAAAATATACTAATATATATATATAGGGATTTCCTGTTAGCAACCCCAATGTCGGCAACTGGCACGCGTCTCACACCACACGCCCTCCGAATTGCTGTGGCCCTCCGCCTTGCTGCCCCAATCCACACCAGATATAGGTGTATTTGCGGCGAGGTGGTGGCTGACAGGTACGGTCACCATGGCCTACTCTGCCAAAGCACAGGGGGATGGCACTCGAGGCACAGTGAAGTTAACGACATCATCAAGAGGAGCCTCACCACAGCTGGATGCCCAGCTGAAAGAGAGCCCCGTTACCTAACGCCCCGTAACTCTGATGCTCTTATTGGTCGCCCGGATGGTATCACAGTAAACCCCTGGAAGAATGGCAAGCAGTTGGTATGGGACTACACGTGCGTATCAACCCTGGCTAACACCTACATTAACCTCAGTGTTGCACAACCAGGTGGCGCTGCCACCCACAGGGAAGCAGCCAAATCCCGTAAGTATAGAGAACTGGATCACCACTACAATTTTGTCCCCATTGCTTCTGAGACGCTCGGCGCCTGGGGTAAAAGTGATACTAGTTTTTTGAAGGAACTGGGTTCTAGGCTCATTGAAACAACAAGGGACCCGAGAGCTGCAAGCTTTCTTTTCCAGCGCCTCAGTGTGGCGATACAGAGGGGAAATGCGCACTGCATCCAGGGTTCCTGCCCGCCATCTGAGGAGCTGGAGGAACTCGACAACCTATGACAACCATCTTTGTAACCCATATGTAACTCCTTTTTTGTAACAAAGTTCAAATAAAGTAAATATATATGTGTACATACAAAAGAATGGGGGTGGTAGGAGAAGATAATATTAGTGTTCAGTGAGAAACCACAAGGTCTCCTCTGAATACCACTACAATTTTGTCCCCATTGCTTCTGAGACGCTCGGCGCCTGGGGTAAAAGTGATACTAGTTTTTTGAAGGAACTGGGTTCTAGGCTCATTGAAACAACAAGGGACCCGAGAGCTGCAAGCTTTCTTTTCCAGCGCCTCAGTGTGGCGATACAGAGGGGAAATGCGCACTGCATCCAGGGTTCCTGCCCGCCATCTGAGGAGCTGGAGGAACTCGACAACCTATGACAACCATCTTTGTAACCCATATGTAACTCCTTTTTTGTAACAAAGTTCAAATAAAGTAAATATATATGTGTACATACAAAAGAATGGGGGTGGTAGGAGAAGATAATATTAGTGTTCAGTGAGAAACCACAAGGTCTCCTCTGAATACTTATTTTCTTCTCCGAGGCTATGGGTCCCCACATTGGCACCAGAGGTGGTACCCTCACAAACTTATATATATATATATATATATATATATATATATATATATATATATATATATATATATATATATATATATATATATATATATATATATATATATATAATTTCGTAAACCTCACCCTGTAAGCATTCATGTTTCTACATGTTAAACAAGCTACGAGGATGAGGGAAGGGGATGTTCCCTCCATGCTGGATATTATATTTACCAGGAAAGAGAAAGATATATTTATCATTCAGTACCTCCCTCCTTTGGTACCTCCCTTTTCCTCCTTTCAGTACCTCCCTCCCTCCCTTCCTCACGTGTGCCCCAAAGAATGAGGTGATTTGGTAAAATGCTATGCCCAAGATTACTATCCGAGTGCCGGCGGTGGGGTGGTTCAAATAGCCTCGGCTATCACCTCATTTTGTCCGGTCGTGATGGTCAAGTGGATTAAGGCGTCTTGTACATACCAGTTGCGTTGCTCCTGGGAGTATGGGTTCGAGTCACTTCTGGGGTGTGAGTTTTCAGTTGCATATTGTCCTGGGGACCATTCAGGCTTGTTCGCATTTGTGTTCCTCACGTGTGCCCCAAAGAATGAGGTGATTTGGTAAAATGCTATGCCCAAGATTACTATCCATGTGCCGGCGGTGGGGTGGTTCAAATAGCCTCGGCTATCACCTCATTTTGTCCAGTCGTGATGGTCAAGTGGATTAAGGCTTCTTGTACATACCAGTTGCGTTGCTCCTGGGAGTATGGGTTCGAGTCACTTCTTGGGTGTAAGTTTTCAGTTGCATATTGTCCTGGGGACCATTCAGGCTTGTTCGCATTTGTGTTCCTCACGTGTGCCCCAAAGAATGAGGTGATTTGGTAAAATGCTATGCCCAAGATTATTATCCGAGTGCCGGCGGTGAGGTGGTTCAAATAGCCTCGGCTATCACCTCATTTTGTCCGGTCGGGATGGTCAAGTGGATTAAGGCGTCTTGTACATACCAGTTGCGTTGCTCCTGGGAGTATGGGTTCGAGTCACTTCTGGGGTGTGAGTTTTCAGTTGCATATTGTCCTGGGGACCATTCAGGCTTGTTCGCATTTGTGTTCCTCACGTGTGCCCCAAAGAATGAGGTGATTTGGTAAAATGCTATGCCCAAGATTACTATCCGAGTGCCGGCGGTGGGGTGGTTCAAATAGCCTCGGCTATCACCTCATTTTGTCCGGTAGTGATGGTCAAGTGGATTAAGGCGTCTTGTACATATAAGTTGCGTTGCTCCTAGGAGTATGGGTTCGAGTCACTTCTGGGGTGTGAGTTTTCAGTTGCATATTGTCCTGGGGACAATTCAGGCTTGTTCGCATTTGTGTTCCTCAAGTGTGCCCCAAAGAATGAGGTGATTTGGTAAAATGCTATGCCCAAGATTACTATCCGAGTGCCGGCGGTGGGGTGGTTCAAATAGCCTCGTCTATCACCTCATTTTGTCCGGTCGTGATGGTCAAGTGGATTAAGGCGTCTTGTACATACCATGCAGTTGCTTTGCTCCTGGGAGTATGGGTTCGAGTCACTTCAGGGGTGTGAGTTTTCAGTTGCATATTGTCCTGGGGACCATTCAGGCTTGTTCGCACTTGTGTTCCCAACGTGTGCCCCAAAGAATGAGGTGATTTGGTAAAATGCTATGCCCAAGATTACTATCCGAGTGCCGGCGGTGGGGTGGTTCAAATAGCCTCGGCTATCACCTCATTTTGTCCGGTCGTGATGGTCAAGTGGATTAAGGCGTCTTGTACATATAAGTTGCGTTGCTCCTGGGAGTATGGGTTCGAGTCACTTCTGGGGTGTAAGTTTTCAGTTGCATATTGTCCTGGGGACCATTCAGGCTTGTTCGCATTTGTGTTCCTCACGTGTGCCCCAAAGAATGAGGTGATTTGGTAAAATGCTATGCCCAAGATTACTATCCGAGTGCCGGCGGTGGGGTGGTTCAAATAGCCTCGGCTATCACCTCATTTTGTCTGGTCGTGATGGTCAAGTGGATTAAGGCGTCTTGTACATACCAGTTGCGTTGCTCCTGGGAGTATGGGTTCGAGTCACTTCTGGGGTGTGAGTTTTCAGTTGCATATTGTCCTGGGGACCATTCAGGCTTGTTCGCATTTGTGTTCCTCACATATGCCCCAAAGAATGAGGTGATTTGGTAAAATGCTATGCCCAAGATTACTATCCGAGTGCCGGCGGTGGGGTGGTTCAAATAGCCTCGGCTATCACCTCATTTTGTCCGGTCGTGATAGTCAAGTGGATTAAGGCGTTTTGTACATACCAGTTGCGTTGCTCCTGGGAGTATGGGTTCGAGTCACTTCTGGGGTGTGAGTTTTCAGTTGCATATTGTCCTTGGGACCATTCAGGCTTGTTCGCATTTGTGTTCCTAACATGTGCCCCAAAGAATGAGGTGATTTGGTAAAATGCTATGCCCAAGATTACTATCCGAGTGCCGGCGGTGGGGTGGTTCAAATAGCCTCGGCTATCACCTCATTTTTTCCGGTCGTGATGGTCAAGTGGATTAAGGCGTCTTGTACATACCAGTTGCGTTGCTCCTGGGAGTATGGGTTTGAGTCACTTCTGGGGTGTGAGTTTTCAGTTGCATATTGTCCTGAGGACCATTCAGGCTTGTTCGCATTTGTGTTCCTCACGTGTGCCCCAAAGAATGGGGTGATTTGGTAAAATGCTATGCCCAAGATTACTATCCGAGTGCCGGCGGTGGGGTGGTTCAAATAGCCTCGGCTATCACCTCATTTTGTCCGGTCGTGATGGTCAAGTGGATTAAGGCGTCTTGTACATACCAGTTGCGTTGCTCCTGGGAGTATGGGTTCGAGTCACTTCTGGGGTGTGAGTTTTCAGTTGCATAATGTCCTGGGGACCATTCAGGCTTGTTCGCATTTGTGTTCCTCACGTGTGCCCTAAAGAATGAGGTGATTTGGTAAAATGCTATGCCCAAGATTACTATCCGAGTGCCGGCGGTGGGGTGGTTCAAATAGCCTCGGCTATCACCTCATTTTGTCCGGTCGTGATGGTCAAGTGGATTAAGGCGTCTTGTACATACCAGTTGCGTTGCTCCTGGGAGTATGGGTTCGAGTCACTTCTGGGGTGTGAGTTTTCAGTTGCATATTGTCCTGGGGACCATTCAGGCTTGTTCGCATTTGTGTTCCTCACGTGTGCCCCAAAGAATGAGGTGATTTGGTAAAATGCTATGCCCAAGATTACTATCCGAGTGCCGGCGGTGGGGTGGTTCAAATAACCTCGGCTATCACCTCATTTTGTCCGGTCGTGATGGTCAAGTGGATTAAGGCGTCTTGTACATACCAGTTGCGTTGCTCCTGGGAGTATGGGTTCGAGTCACTTCTGGGGTGTGAACTTTCAGTTGCATATTGTCCTGGGGACCATTCAGGCTTGTTCGCATTTGTGTTCCTCACATGTGCCCCAAAGAATGAGGTGATTTGGTAAAATGCTATGCCCAAGATTACTATCCGAGTGCCGGCGGTAGGGTGGTTCAAATAGCCTCGGCTATCACCTCGTTTTGTCCGGTCGTGATGGTCAAGTGGATTAAGGCGTCTTGTACATACCAGTTGCGTTGCTCCTGGGAGTATGGGTTCGAGTCACTTCTGGGGTGTGAGTTTTCAGTTGCATATTGTCCTGGGGACCATTCAGGCTTGTTCGCATTTGTGTTCCTCACGTGTGCCCCAAAGAATGAGGTGATTTGGTAAAATGCTATGCCCAAGATTACTATCCGAGTGCCGACGGTGGGGTGGTTCAAATAGCCTCGGCTATCACCTCATTTTGTCCGGTCGTGATGGTCAAGTGGATTAAGGCATCTTGTACATACCAGTTGCGTTGCTCCTGGGAGTATGGGTTCGAGTCACTTCTGGGGTGTGAGTTTTCAGTTGCATATTGTCCTGGGGACCATTCAGGCTTGTTCGCATTTGTGTTCCTCACATGTGCCCCAAAGAATGAGGTGATTTGGTAAAATGCTATGCCCAAGATTACTATCCGAGTGCCGGCGGTGGGGTGGTTCAAATAGCCTCGGCTATCACCTCATTTTGTCCGGTCGTGATGGTCAAGTGGATTAAGGCGTCTTGTACATATAAGTTGCGTTGCTCCTGGGAGTATGGGTTCGAGTCACTTCTGGGGTGTGAGTTTTCAGTTGCAAATTGTCCTGGGGACAATTCAGGCTTGTTCGCATTTGTGTTCCTCAAGTGTGCCCCAAAGAATGAGGTGATTTGGTAAAATGCTATGCCCAAGATTACTATCCGAGTGCCGGCGGTGGGGTGGTTCAAATAGCCTCGTCTATCACCTCATTTTGTCCGGTCGTGATGGTCAAGTGGATTAAGGCGTCTTGTACATACCATGCAGTTGCTTTGCTCCTGGGAGTATGGGTTCGAGTCACTTCAGGGGTGTGAGTTTTCAGTTGCATATTGTCCTGGGGACCATTCAGGCTTGTTCGCACTTGTGTTCCCAACGTGTGCCCCAAAGAATGAGGTGATTTGGTAAAATGCTATGCCCAAGATTACTATCCGAGTGCCGGCGGTGGGGTGGTTCAAATAGCCTCGGCTATCACCTCATTTTGTCTGGTCGTGATGGTCAAGTGGATTAAGGCGTCTTGTACATACCAGTTGCGTTGCTCCTGGGAGCATGGGTTCGAGTCACTTCTGGGGTGTGAGTTTTCAGTTGCATATTGTCCTGGGGACCATTCAGGCTTGTTCGCATTTGTGTTCCTCACATGTGCCCCAAAGAATGAGGTGATTTGGTAAAATGCTATGCCCAAGATTACTATCCGAGTGCCGGCGGTGGGGTGGTTCAAATAGCCTCGTCTATCACCTCATTTTGTCCGGTCGTGATGGTCAAGTGGATTAAGGCGTCTTGTACATACCAGTTGCGTTGCTCCTGGGAGTATGGGTTCGAGTCACTTCTGGGGTGTGAGTTTTCAGTTGCATATTGTCCTGGGGACCATTCAGGCTTGTTCGCATTTGTGTTCCTCACGTGTGCCCCAAAGAATGAGGTGATTTGGTAAAATGCTATGCCCAAGATTACTATTCGAGTGCCGGCGGTGGGGTGGTTCAAATAGCCTCGGCAATCACCTCATTTTGTCCGGTCGTGATGGTCAAGTGGATTAAGGCGTCTTGTACATACCAGTTGCGTTGCTCCTGGGAGTATGGGTTCGAGTCACTTCTGGGGTGTGAGTTTTCAGTTGCATATTGTCCTGGGGACCATTCAGGCTTGTTCGCATTTGTGTTCCTCACGTGTGCCCCAAAGAATGAGGTGATTTGGTAAAATGCTATGCCCAAGATTACTATCCGAGTGCCGACGGTGGGGTGGTTCAAATAGCCTCGGCTATCACCTCATTTTGTCCGGTCGTGATGGTCAAGTGGATTAAGGCATCTTGTACATACCAGTTGCGTTGCTCCTGGGAGTATGGGTTCGAGTCACTTCTGGGGTGTGAGTTTTCAGTTGCATATTGTCCTGGGGACCATTCAGGCTTGTTCGCATTTGTGTTCCTCACATGTGCCCCAAAGAATGAGGTGATTTGGTAAAATGCTATGCCCAAGATTACTATCCGAGTGCCGGCGGTGGGGTGGTTCAAATAGCCTCGGCTATCACCTCATTTTGTCCGGTCGTGATGGTCAAGTGGATTAAGGCGTCTTGTACATATAAGTTGCGTTGCTCCTGGGAGTATGGGTTCGAGTCACTTCTGGGGTGTGAGTTTTCAGTTGCAAATTGTCCTGGGGACAATTCAGGCTTGTTCGCATTTGTGTTCCTCAAGTGTGCCCCAAAGAATGAGGTGATTTGGTAAAATGCTATGCCCAAGATTACTATCCGAGTGCCGGCGGTGGGGTGGTTCAAATAGCCTCGTCTATCACCTCATTTTGTCCGGTCGTGATGGTCAAGTGGATTAAGGCGTCTTGTACATACCATGCAGTTGCTTTGCTCCTGGGAGTATGGGTTCGAGTCACTTCAGGGGTGTGAGTTTTCAGTTGCATATTGTCCTGGGGACCATTCAGGCTTGTTCGCACTTGTGTTCCCAACGTGTGCCCCAAAGAATGAGGTGATTTGGTAAAATGCTATGCCCAAGATTACTATCCGAGTGCCGGCGGTGGGGTGGTTCAAATAGCCTCGGCTATCACCTCATTTTGTCTGGTCGTGATGGTCAAGTGGATTAAGGCGTCTTGTACATACCAGTTGCGTTGCTCCTGGGAGCATGGGTTCGAGTCACTTCTGGGGTGTGAGTTTTCAGTTGCATATTGTCCTGGGGACCATTCAGGCTTGTTCGCATTTGTGTTCCTCACATGTGCCCCAAAGAATGAGGTGATTTGGTAAAATGCTATGCCCAAGATTACTATCCGAGTGCCGGCGGTGGGGTGGTTCAAATAGCCTCGTCTATCACCTCATTTTGTCCGGTCGTGATGGTCAAGTGGATTAAGGCGTCTTGTACGTACCAGTTGCGTTGCTCCTGGGAGTATGGGTTCGAGTCACTTCTGGGGTGTGAGTTTTCAGTTGCATATTGTCCTGGGGACCATTCAGGCTTGTTCGCATTTGTGTTCCTCACGTGTGCCCCAAAGAATGAGGTGATTTGGTAAAATGCTATGCCCAAGATTACTATTCGAGTGCCGGCGGTGGGGTGGTTCAAATAGCCTCGGCAATCACCTCATTTTGTCCGGTCGTGATGGTCAAGTGGATTAAGGCGTCTTGTACATACCAGTTGCGTTGCTCCTGGGAGTATGGGTTCGAGTCACTTCTGGGGTGTGAGTTTTCAGTTGCATATTGTCCTGGGGACCATTCAGGCTTGTTCGCATTTGTGTTCCTCACGTGTGCCCCAAAGAATGAGGTGATTTGGTAAAATGCTATGCCCAAGATTACTATCCGAGTGCCGGCGGTGGGGTGGTTCAAATAGCCTCGGCTATCACCTCATTTTGTCCGGTCGTGATGGTCAAGTGGATTAAGGCGTCTTGTACATACCAGTTGCGTTGCTCCTGGGAGTATGGGTTCGAGTCACTTCTGGGGTGTGAGTTTTCAGTTGCATATTGTCCTGGGGACCATTCAGGCTTGTTTGCATTTGTGTTCCTCACATGTGCCCCAAAGAATGAGGTGATTTGGTAAAATGCTATGCCCAAGATTACTATCCGAGTGCCGGCGGTGGGGTGGTTCAAATAGCCTCGGCTATCACCTCATTTTGTCCGGTCGTGATGGTCAAGTGGATTAAGGCGTTTTGTACATACCAGTTGCGTTGCTCCTGGGAGTATGAGTTCGAGTCACTTCTGGGGTGTGAGTTTTCAGTTGCATATTGTCCTTGGGACCATTCAGGCTTGTTCGCATTTGTGTTCCTAACATGTGCCCCAAAGAATGAGGTGATTTGGTAAAATGCTATGCCCAAGATTACTATCCGAGTGCCGGCGGTGGGGTGGTTCAAATAGCCTCGGCTATCACCTCATTTTTTCCGGTCGTGATGGTCAAGTGGATTAAGGCGTCTTGTACATACCAGTTGCGTTGCTCCTGGGAGTATGGGTTCGAGTCACTTCTGGGGTGTGAGTTTTCAGTTGCATATTGTCCTGAGGACCATTCAGGCTTGTTCGCATTTGTGTTCCTCACGTGTGCCCCAAAGAATGAGGTGATTTGGTAAAATGCTATGCCCAAGATTACTATCCGAGTGCCGGCGGTGGGGTGGTTCAAATAGCCTCGGCTATCACCTCATTTTGTCCGGTCGTGATGGTCAAGTGGATTAAGGCGTCTTGTACATACCAGTTGCGTTGCTCCTGGGAGTATGGGTTCGAGTCACTTCTGGGGTGTGAGTTTTCAGTTGCATAATGTCCTGGGGACCATTCAGGCTTGTTCGCATTTGTGTTCCTCACGTGTGCCCTAAAGAATGAGGTGATTTGGTAAAATGCTATGCCCAAGATTACTATCCGAGTGCCGGCGGTGGGGTGGTTCAAATAGCCTCGGCTATCACCTCATTTTGTCCGGTCGTGATGGTCAAGTGGATTAAGGCGTCTTGTACATACCAGTCGTGTTGCTCCTGGGAGTATGGGTTCGAGTCACTTCTGGGGTGTGAGTTTTCAGTTGCATATTGTCCTGGGGACCATTCAGGCTTGTTCGCATTTGTGTTCCTCACGTGTGCCCCAAAGAATGAGGTGATTTGGTAAAATGCTATGCCCAAGATTACTATCCGAGTGCCGGCGGTGGGGTGGTTCAAATAGCCTCGGCTATCACCTCATTTTGTCCGGTCGTGATGGTCAAGTGGATTAAGGCGTCTTGTACATACCAGTTGCGTTGCTCCTGGGAGTATGGGTTCGAGTCACTTCTGGGGTGTGAATTTTCAGTTGCATATTGTCCTGGGGACCATTCAGGCTTGTTCGCATTTGTGTTCCTCACGTGTGCCCCAAAGAATGAGGTGATTTGGTAAAATGCTATGCCCAAGATTACTATCCGAGTGCCGGCGGTGGGGTGGTTCAAATAGCCTCGGCTATCACCTCATTTTGTCCGGTCGTGATGGTCAAGTGGATTAAGGCGTCTTGTACATACCAGTTGCGTTGCTCCAGGGAGTATGGGTTCGAGTCACTTCTGGGGTGTGAGTTTTCAGTTGCATATTGTCCTGGGGACCATTCAGGCTTGTTCGCATTTGTGTTCCTCACGTGTGCCCCAAAGAATGAGGTGATTTGGTAAAATGCTATGCCCAAGATTACTATCCGAGTGCCGGCGGTGGGGTGGTTCAAATAGCCTCGGCTATCACCTCATTTTGTCCGGTCGTGATGGTCAAGTGGATTAAGGCGTCTTGTACATACCAGTTGCGTCGCTCCTGGGAGTATGGGTTCGAGTCACTTCTGGGGTGTGAGTATTCAGTTGCATATTGTCCTGGGGACCATTCAGGCTTGTTCGCATTTGTGTTCCTCACGTGTGCCCCAAAGAATGAGGTGATTTGGTAAAATGCTATGCCCAAGATTACTATCCGAGTGCCGGCGGTGGGGTGGTTCAAATAGCCTCGGCTATCACCTCATTTTGTCTGGTCGTGATGGTCAAGTGGATTAAGGCGTCTTGTACATACCAGTTGCGATGCTCCTGGGAGTATGGGTTCGAGTCACTTCTGGGGTGTGATCGAGTTTTCAGTTGCATATTGTCCTGGGGACCATTCAGGCTTGTTCGCATTTGTGTTCCTCACGTGTGCCCCAAAGAATGAGGTGATTTGGTAAAATGCTATGCCCAAGATTACTATCCGAGTACCGGCGGTGGGGTGGTTCAAATAGCCTCGGCTATCACCTCATTTTGTCCGGTCGTGATGGTCAAGTGGATTAAGGCGTCTTGTACATACCAGTTGCGTTGCTCCTGGGAGTATGGGTTCGAGTCACTTCTGGGGTGTGAGTTTTCAGTTGCATATTGTCCTGGGGACCATTCAGGCTTGTTCGCATTCGTGTTCCTCACGTGTGCCCCAAAGAATGAGGTGATTTGGTAAAATGCTATGCCCAAGATTACTATCTGAGTGCCGGCAATGGGGTGGTTCAAATAGCCTCGGCTATCACCTCATTTTGTCCGGTCGTGATGGTCAAGTGGATTAAGGCGTCTTGTACATACCAGTTGCGTTGCTCCTGGGAGTATGGGTTCGAGTCACTTCTGGGGTGTGAGTTTTCAGTTGCATATTGTCCTGGGGACCATTCAGGCTTGTTCGCATTTGTGTTCCTCACGTGTGCCCCAAAGAATGAGGTGATTTGGTAAAATGCTATGCCCAAGATTATTATCCGAGTGCCGGCGGTGGGGTGGTTCAAATAGCCTCGGCTATTACCTCATTTTGTCCGGTCGTGATGGTCAAGTGGATTAAGGCGTCTTGTACATACCAGTTGCGTTGCTCCTGGGAGTATGGGTTCCAGTCACCTCTGAGGTGTGAGTTTTCAGTTGCATATTGTCCTGGGGGACCATTCAGGCTTGTTCGCATTTGTGTTCCTCACGTGTGCCCCAAAGAATGAGGTGATTTGGTAAAATGCTATGCCCAAGATTACTATCCGAGTGCCGGCGGTGGGGTGGTTCAAATAGCCTCGGCTATCACCTCATTTTGTCCGGTCGTGATGGTCAAGTGGATTAAGGCGTCTTGTACATATAAGTTGCGTTGCTCCTGGGAGTATGGGTTCGAGTCACTTCTGGGGTGTGAGTTTTCAGTTGCAAATTGTCCTGGGGACAATTCAGGCTTGTTCGCATTTGTGTTCCTCAAGTGTGCCCCAAAGAATGAGGTGATTTGGTAAAATGCTATGCCCAAGATTACTATCCGAGTGCCGGCGGTGGGGTGGTTCAAATAGCCTCGTCTATCACCTCATTTTGTCCGGTCGTGATGGTCAAGTGGATTAAGGCGTCTTGTACATACCATGCAGTTGCTTTGCTCCTGGGAGTATGGGTTCGAGTCACTTCAGGGGTGTGAGTTTTCAGTTGCATATTGTCCTGGGGACCATTCAGGCTTGTTCGCACTTGTGTTCCCAACGTGTGCCCCAAAGAATGAGGTGATTTGGTAAAATGCTATGCCCAAGATTACTATCCGAGTGCCGGCGGTGGGGTGGTTCAAATAGCCTCGGCTATCACCTCATTTTGTCTGGTCGTGATGGTCAAGTGGATTAAGGCGTCTTGTACATACCAGTTGCGTTGCTCCTGGGAGCATGGGTTCGAGTCACTTCTGGGGTGTGAGTTTTCAGTTGCATATTGTCCTGGGGACCATTCAGGCTTGTTCGCATTTGTGTTCCTCACATGTGCCCCAAAGAATGAGGTGATTTGGTAAAATGCTATGCCCAAGATTACTATCCGAGTGCCGGCGGTGGGGTGGTTCAAATAGCCTCGTCTATCACCTCATTTTGTCCGGTCGTGATGGTCAAGTGGATTAAGGCGTCTTGTACATACCAGTTGCGTTGCTCCTGGGAGTATGGGTTCGAGTCACTTCTGGGGTGTGAGTTTTCAGTTGCATATTGTCCTGGGGACCATTCAGGCTTGTTCGCATTTGTGTTCCTCACGTGTGCCCCAAAGAATGAGGTGATTTGGTAAAATGCTATGCCCAAGATTACTATTCGAGTGCCGGCGGTGGGGTGGTTCAAATAGCCTCGGCAATCACCTCATTTTGTCCGGTCGTGATGGTCAAGTGGATTAAGGCGTCTTGTACATACCAGTTGCGTTGCTCCTGGGAGTATGGGTTCGAGTCACTTCTGGGGTGTGAGTTTTCAGTTGCATATTGTCCTGGGGACCATTCAGGCTTGTTCGCATTTGTGTTCCTCACGTGTGCCCCAAAGAATGAGGTGATTTGGTAAAATGCTATGCCCAAGATTACTATCCGAGTGCCGGCGGTGGGGTGGTTCAAATAGCCTCGGCTATCACCTCATTTTGTCCGGTCGTGATGGTCAAGTGGATTAAGGCGTCTTGTACATACCAGTTGCGTTGCTCCTGGGAGTATGGGTTCGAGTCACTTCTGGGGTGTGAGTTTTCAGTTGCATATTGTCCTGGGGACCATTCAGGCTTGTTTGCATTTGTGTTCCTCACATGTGCCCCAAAGAATGAGGTGATTTGGTAAAATGCTATGCCCAAGATTACTATCCGAGTGCCGGCGGTGGGGTGGTTCAAATAGCCTCGGCTATCACCTCATTTTGTCCGGTCGTGATGGTCAAGTGGATTAAGGCGTTTTGTACATACCAGTTGCGTTGCTCCTGGGAGTATGAGTTCGAGTCACTTCTGGGGTGTGAGTTTTCAGTTGCATATTGTCCTTGGGACCATTCAGGCTTGTTCGCATTTGTGTTCCTAACATGTGCCCCAAAGAATGAGGTGATTTGGTAAAATGCTATGCCCAAGATTACTATCCGAGTGCCGGCGGTGGGGTGGTTCAAATAGCCTCGGCTATCACCTCATTTTTTCCGGTCGTGATGGTCAAGTGGATTAAGGCGTCTTGTACATACCAGTTGCGTTGCTCCTGGGAGTATGGGTTCGAGTCACTTCTGGGGTGTGAGTTTTCAGTTGCATATTGTCCTGAGGACCATTCAGGCTTGTTCGCATTTGTGTTCCTCACGTGTGCCCCAAAGAATGAGGTGATTTGGTAAAATGCTATGCCCAAGATTACTATCCGAGTGCCGGCGGTGGGGTGGTTCAAATAGCCTCGGCTATCACCTCATTTTGTCCGGTCGTGATGGTCAAGTGGATTAAGGCGTCTTGTACATACCAGTTGCGTTGCTCCTGGGAGTATGGGTTCGAGTCACTTCTGGGGTGTGAGTTTTCAGTTGCATAATGTCCTGGGGACCATTCAGGCTTGTTCGCATTTGTGTTCCTCACGTGTGCCCTAAAGAATGAGGTGATTTGGTAAAATGCTATGCCCAAGATTACTATCCGAGTGCCGGCGGTGGGGTGGTTCAAATAGCCTCGGCTATCACCTCATTTTGTCCGGTCGTGATGGTCAAGTGGATTAAGGCGTCTTGTACATACCAGTCGTGTTGCTCCTGGGAGTATGGGTTCGAGTCACTTCTGGGGTGTGAGTTTTCAGTTGCATATTGTCCTGGGGACCATTCAGGCTTGTTCGCATTTGTGTTCCTCACGTGTGCCCCAAAGAATGAGGTGATTTGGTAAAATGCTATGCCCAAGATTACTATCCGAGTGCCGGCGGTGGGGTGGTTCAAATAGCCTCGGCTATCACCTCATTTTGTCCGGTCGTGATGGTCAAGTGGATTAAGGCGTCTTGTACATACCAGTTGCGTTGCTCCTGGGAGTATGGGTTCGAGTCACTTCTGGGGTGTGAATTTTCAGTTGCATATTGTCCTGGGGACCATTCAGGCTTGTTCGCATTTGTGTTCCTCACGTGTGCCCCAAAGAATGAGGTGATTTGGTAAAAT
Organism: Procambarus clarkii; assembly: GCF_040958095.1. NCBI lineage: Eukaryota > Metazoa > Arthropoda > Malacostraca > Decapoda > Cambaridae > Procambarus > Procambarus clarkii. Next base: position 40,585,270 of record NC_091155.1, read on the forward strand.
GCTATGCCCAAGATTACTATCCGAGTGCCGGCGGTGGGGTGGTTCAAATAGCCTCGGCTATCACCTCATTTTGTCCGGTCGTGATGGTCAAGTGGATTAAGGCGTCTTGTACATACCAGTTGCGTTGCTCCAGGGAGTATGGGTTCGAGTCACTTCTGGGGTGTGAGTTTTCAGTTGCATATTGTCCTGGGGACCATTCAGGCTTGTTCGCATTTGTGTTCCTCACGTGTGCCCCAAAGAATGAGGTGATTTGGTAAAATGCTATGCCCAAGATTACTATCCGAGTGCCGGCGGTGGGGTGGTTCAAATAGCCTCGGCTATCACCTCATTTTGTCCGGTCGTGATGGTCAAGTGGATTAAGGCGTCTTGTACATACCAGTTGCGTCGCTCCTGGGAGTATGGGTTCGAGTCACTTCTGGGGTGTGAGTATTCAGTTGCATATTGTCCTGGGGACCATTCAGGCTTGTTCGCATTTGTGTTCCTCACGTGTGCCCCAAAGAATGAGGTGATTTGGTAAAATGCTATGCCCAAGATTACTATCCGAGTGCCGGCGGTGGGGTGGTTCAAATAGCCTTGGCTATCACCTCATTTTGTCTGGTCGTGATGGTCAAGTGGATTAAGGCGTCTTGTACATACCAGTTGCGATGCTCCTGGGAGTATGGGTTCGAGTCACTTCTGGGGTGTGATCGAGTTTTCAGTTGCATATTGTCCTGGGGACCATTCAGGCTTGTTCGCATTTGTGTTCCTCACGTGTGCCCCAAAGAATGAGGTGATTTGGTAAAATGCTATGCCCAAGATTACTATCCGAGTACCGGCGGTGGGGTGGTTCAAATAGCCTCGGCTATCACCTCATTTTGTCCGGTCGTGATGGTCAAGTGGATTAAGGCGTCTTGTACATACCAGTTGCGTTGCTCCTGGGAGTATGGGTTCGAGTCACTTCTGGGGTGTGAGTTTTCAGTTGCATATTGTCCTGGGGACCATTCAGGCTTGTTCGCATTCGTGTTCCTCACGTGTGCCCCAAAGAATGAGGTGATTTGGTAAAATGCTATGCCCAAGATTACTATCTGAGTGCCGGCAATGGGGTGGTTCAAATAGCCTCGGCTATCACCTCATTTTGTCCGGTCGTGATGGTCAAGTGGATTAAGGCGTCTTGTACATACCAGTTGCGTTGCTCCTGGGAGTATGGGTTCGAGTCACTTCTGGGGTGTGAGTTTTCAGTTGCATATTGTCCTGGGGACCATTCAGGCTTGTTCGCATTTGTGTTCCTCACGTGTGCCCCAAAGAATGAGGTGATTTGGTAAAATGCTATGCCCAAGATTACTATCCGAGTGCCGGCGGTGGGGTGGTTCAAATAGCCTCGGCTATTACCTCATTTTGTCCGGTCGTGATGGTCAAGTGGATTAAGGCGTCTTGTACATACCAGTTGCGTTGCTCCTGGGAGTATGGGTTCCAGTCACCTCTGAGGTGTGAGTTTTCAGTTGCATATTGTCCTGGGGGACCATTCAGGCTTGTTCGCATTTGTGTTCCTCACGTGTGCCCCAAAGAATGAGGTGATTTGGTAAAATGCTATGCCCAAGATTACTATCCGAGTGCCGGCGGTGGGGTGGTTCAAATAGCCTCGGCTATCACCTCATTTTGTCCGGTCGTGATGGTCAAGTGGGTTAAGGCGTCTTGTACATACCAGTTGCGTTGCTCCTGGGAGTATGGGTTCGAGTCACTTCTGGGGTGTGAGTTTTCAGTTGCATATTGTCCTGGGGACCATTCAGGGTTGTTCGCATTTGTGTTCCTCACGTGTGCCCCAAAGAATGAGGTGATTTGGTAAAATGCTATGCCCAAGATTACTATCCGAGTGCCGGCGGTGAGGTGGTTCAAATAGCCTCGGCTATCACCTCATTTTGTCCGGTCGTGATGGTCAAGTGGATTAAGGCGTCTTGTACATACCAGTTGCGTTGCTCTTGGGAGTATGGGTTCGAGTCACTTCTGGGGTGTGAGTTTTCAGTTGCATATTGTCCTGGGGACCATTCAGGCTTGTTCGCATTTGTGTTCCTCACGTGTGCCCCAAAGAATGAGGTGATTTGGTAAAATGCTATGCCCAAGATTACTATCCGAGTGCCGGCGGTGGGGTGGTTCAAATAGCCTCGGCTATCACCTCATTTTTTCCGGTCGTGATGGTCAAGTGGATTAAGGCGTCTTGTACATACCAGTTGCGTTGCTCCTGGGAGTATGGGTTCGAGTCACTTCTGGGGTGTGAGTTTTCAGTTGCATATTGTCCTGAGGACCATTCAGGCTTGTTCGCATTTGTGTTCCTCACGTGTGCCCCAAAGAATGAGGTGATTTGGTAAAATGCTATGCCCAAGATTACTATCCGAGTGCCGGCGGTGGGGTGGTTCAAATAGCCTCGGCTATCACCTCATTTTGTCCGGTCGTGATGGTCAAGTGGGTTAAGGCGTCTTGTACATACCAGTTGCGTTGCTCCTGGGAGTATGGGTTCGAGTCACTTCTGGGGTGTGAGTTTTCAGTTGCATATTGTCCTGGGGACCATTCAGGGTTGTTCGCATTTGTGTTCCTCACGTGTGCCCCAAAGAATGAGGTGATTTGGTAAAATGCTATGCCCAAGATTACTATCCGAGTGCCGGCGGTGAGGTGGTTCAAATAGCCTCGGCTATCACCTCATTTTGTCCGGTCGTGATGGTCAAGTGGATTAAGGCGTCTTGTACATACCAGTTGCGTTGCTCTTGGGAGTATGGGTTCGAGTCACTTCTGGGGTGTGAGTTTTCAGTTGCATATTGTCCTGGGGACCATTCAGGCTTGTTCGCATTTGTGTTCCTCACGTGTGCCCCAAAGAATGAGGTGATTTGGTAAAATGCTATGCCCAAGATTACTATCCGAGTGCCGGCGGTGGGGTGGTTCAAATAGCCTCGGCTATCACCTCATTTTTTCCGGTCGTGATGGTCAAGTGGATTAAGGCGTCTTGTACATACCAGTTGCGTTGCTCCTGGGAGTATGGGTTCGAGTCACTTCTGGGGTGTGAGTTTTCAGTTGCATATTGTCCTGAGGACCATTCAGGCTTGTTCGCATTTGTGTTCCTCACGTGTGCCCCAAAGAATGAGGTGATTTGGTAAAATGCTATGCCCAAGATTACTATCCGAGTGCCGGCGGTGGGGTGGTTCAAATAGCCTCGGCTATCACCTCATTTTGTCCGGTCGTGATGGTCAAGTGGATTAAGGCGTCTTGTACATACCAGTTGCGTTGCTCCTGGGAGTATGGGTTCGAGTCACTTCTGGGGTGTGAATTTTCAGTTGCATATTGTCCTGGGGACCATTCAGGCTTGTTCGCATTTGTGTTCCTCACGTGTGCCCCAAAGAATGAGGTGATTTGGTAAAATGCTATGCCCAAGATTACTATCCGAGTGCCGGCGGTGGGGTGGTTCAAATAGCCTCGGCTATCACCTCATTTTGTCCGGTCGTGATGGTCAAGTGGATTAAGGCGTCTTGTACATACCAGTTGCGTTGCTCCAGGGAGTATGGGTTCGAGTCACTTCTGGGGTGTGAGTTTTCAGTTGCATATTGTCCTGGGGACCATTCAGGCTTGTTCGCATTTGTGTTCCTCACGTGTGCCCCAAAGAATGAGGTGATTTGGTAAAATGCTATGCCCAAGATTACTATCCGAGTGCCGGCGGTGGGGTGGTTCAAATAGCCTCGGCTATCACCTCATTTTGTCCGGTCGTGATGGTCAAGTGGATTAAGGCGTCTTGTACATACCAGTTGCGTCGCTCCTGGGAGTATGGGTTCGAGTCACTTCTGGGGTGTGAGTATTCAGTTGCATATTGTCCTGGGGACCATTCAGGCTTGTTCGCATTTGTGTTCCTCACGTGTGCCCCAAAGAATGAGGTGATTTGGTAAAATGCTATGCCCAAGATTACTATCCGAGTGCCGGCGGTGGGGTGGTTCAAATAGCCTCGGCTATCACCTCATTTTGTCTGGTCGTGATGGTCAAGTGGATTAAGGCGTCTTGTACATACCAGTTGCGATGCTCCTGGGAGTATGGGTTCGAGTCACTTCTGGGGTGTGATCGAGTTTTCAGTTGCATATTGTCCTGGGGACCATTCAGGCTTGTTCGCATTTGTGTTCCTCACGTGTGCCCCAAAGAATGAGGTGATTTGGTAAAATGCTATGCCCAAGATTACTATCCGAGTGCCGGCGGTGGGGTGGTTCAAATAGCCTCGGCTATCACCTCATTTTGTCCGGTCGTGATGGTCAAGTGGATTAAGGCGTCTTGTACATACCAGTTGCGTTGCTCCTGGGAGTATGGGTTCGAGTCACTTCTGGGGTGTGAGTTTTCAGTTGCATATTGTCCTGGGGACCATTCAGGCTTGTTCGCATTCGTGTTCCTCACGTGTGCCCCAAAGAATGAGGTGATTTGGTAAAATGCTATGCCCAAGATTACTATCTGAGTGCCGGCAATGGGGTGGTTCAAATAGCCTCGGCTATCACCTCATTTTGTCCGGTCGTGATGGTCAAGTGGATTAAGGCGTCTTGTACATACCAGTTGCGTTGCTCCTGGGAGTATGGGTTCGAGTCACTTCTGGGGTGTGAGTTTTCAGTTGCATATTGTCCTGGGGACCATTCAGGCTTGTTCGCATTTGTGTTCCTCACGTGTGCCCCAAAGAATGAGGTGATTTGGTAAAATGCTATGCCCAAGATTACTATCCGAGTGCCGGCGGTGGGGTGGTTCAAATAGCCTCGGCTATTACCTCATTTTGTCCGGTCGTGATGGTCAAGTGGATTAAGGCGTCTTGTACATACCAGTTGCGTTGCTCCTGGGAGTATGGGTTCCAGTCACCTCTGAGGTGTGAGTTTTCAGTTGCATATTGTCCTGGGGGACCATTCAGGCTTGTTCGCATTTGTGTTCCTCACGTGTGCCCCAAAGAATGAGGTGATTTGGTAAAATGCTATGCCCAAGATTACTATCCGAGTGCCGGCGGTGGGGTGGTTCAAATAGCCTCGGCTATCACCTCATTTTGTCCGGTCGTGATGGTCAAGTGGGTTAAGGCGTCTTGTACATACCAGTTGCGTTGCTCCTGGGAGTATGGGTTCGAGTCACTTCTGGGGTGTGAGTTTTCAGTTGCATATTGTCCTGGGGACCATTCAGGGTTGTTCGCATTTGTGTTCCTCACGTGTGCCCCAAAGAATGAGGTGATTTGGTAAAATGCTATGCCCAAGATTACTATCCGAGTGCCGGCGGTGAGGTGGTTCAAATAGCCTCGGCTATCACCTCATTTTGTCCGGTCGTGATGGTCAAGTGGATTAAGGCGTCTTGTACATACCAGTTGCGTTGCTCTTGGGAGTATGGGTTCGAGTCACTTCTGGGGTGTGAGTTTTCAGTTGCATATTGTCCTGGGGACCATTCAGGCTTGTTCGCATTTGTGTTCCTCACGTGTGCCCCAAAGAATGAGGTGATTTGGTAAAATGCTATGCCCAAGATTACTATCCGAGTGCCGGCGGTGGGGTGGTTCAAATAGCCTCGGCTATCACCTCATTTTTTCCGGTCGTGATGGTCAAGTGGATTAAGGCGTCTTGTACATACCAGTTGCGTTGCTCCTGGGAGTATGGGTTCGAGTCACTTCTGGGGTGTGAGTTTTCAGTTGCATATTGTCCTGAGGACCATTCAGGCTTGTTCGCATTTGTGTTCCTCACGTGTGCCCCAAAGAATGAGGTGATTTGGTAAAATGCTATGCCCAAGATTACTATCCGAGTGCCGGCGGTGGGGTGGTTCAAATAGCCTCGGCTATCACCTCATTTTGTCCGGTCGTGATGGTCAAGTGGATTAAGGCGTCTTGTACATACCAGTTGCGTTGCTCCTGGGAGTATGGGTTCGAGTCACTTCTGGGGTGTGAGTTTTCAGTTGCATAATGTCCTGGGGACCATTCAGGCTTGTTCGCATTTGTGTTCCTCACGTGTGCCCTAAAGAATGAGGTGATTTGGTAAAATGCTATGCCCAAGATTACTATCCGAGTGCCGGCGGTGGGGTGGTTCAAATAGCCTCGGCTATCACCTCATTTTGTCCGGTCGTGATGGTCAAGTGGATTAAGGCGTCTTGTACATACCAGTCGTGTTGCTCCTGGGAGTATGGGTTCGAGTCACTTCTGGGGTGTGAGTTTTCAGTTGCATATTGTCCTGGGGACCATTCAGGCTTGTTCGCATTTGTGTTCCTCACGTGTGCCCCAAAGAATGAGGTGATTTGGTAAAATGCTATGCCCAAGATTACTATCCGAGTGCCGGCGGTGGGGTGGTTCAAATAGCCTCGGCTATCACCTCATTTTGTCCGGTCGTGATGGTCAAGTGGATTAAGGCGTCTTGTACATACCAGTTGCGTTGCTCCTGGGAGTATGGGTTCGAGTCACTTCTGGGGTGTGAACTTTCAGTTGCATATTGTCCTGGGGACCATTCAGGCTTGTTCGCATTTGTGTTCCTCACGTGTGCCCCAAAGAATGAGGTGATTTGGTAAAATGCTATGCCCAAGATTACTATCCGAGTGCCGGCGGTGGGGTGGTTCAAATAGCCTCGGCTATCACCTCATTTTGTCCGGTCGTGATGGTCAAGTGGATTAAGGCGTCTTGTACATACCAAGTTGCGTTGCTCCTGGGAGTATGGGTTCGAGTCACTTCTGGGGTGTGAGTTTTCAGTTGCATATTGTCCTGGGGACCATTCAGGCTTGTTCGCATTTGTGTTCCTCACGTGTGCCCCAAAGAATGAGGTGATTTGGTAAAATGCTATGCCCAAGATTACTATCCGAGTGCCGGCGGTGGGGTGGTTCAAATAGCCTCGGCTATCACCTCATTTTGTCCGGTCAGTGATGGTCAAGTGGATTAAGGCGTCTTGTACATACCAGTTGCGTTGCTCCTGGGAGTATGGGTTCGAGTCACTTCTGGGATGTGAGTTTTCAGTTGCATATTGTCCTGGGGACCATTCAGGCTTGTTCGCATTTGTGTTCCTCACGTGTGCCCCAAAGAATGAGGTGATTTGGTAAAATGCTATGCCCAAGATTACTATCCGAGTGCCGGCGGTGGGGTGGTTCAAATAGCCTCGGCTATCACCTCATTTTGTCCGGTCGTGATGGTCAAGTGGATTAAGGCGTCTTGTACATACCAGTTGCGTTGCTCCTGGGAGTATGGGTTCGAGTCACTTCTGGGGTGTGAGTTTTCAGTTGCATATTGTCCTGGGGACCATTCAGGCTTGTTCGCATTTGTGTTCCTCACGTGTGCCCCAAAGAATGAGGTGATTTGGTAAAATGCTATGCCCAAGATTACTATCCGAGTGCCGGCGGTGGGGTGGTTCAAATAGCCTCGGCTATCACCTCATTTTGTCCGGTCGTGATGGTCAAGTGGATTAAGGCGTCTTGTACATACCAGTTGCGTTGCTCCAGGGAGTATGGGTTCGAGTCACTTCTGGGGTGTGAGTTTTCAGTTGCATATTGTCCTGGGGACCATTCAGGCTTGTTCGCATTTGTGTTCCTCACGTGTGCCCCAAAGAATGAGGTGATTTGGTAAAATGCTATGCCCAAGATTACTATCCGAGTGCCGGCGGTGGGGTGGTTCAAATAGCCTCGGCTATCACCTCATTTTGTCCGGTCGTGATGGTCAAGTGGATTAAGGCGTCTTGTACATACCAGTTGCGTTGCTCCTGGGAGTATGGGTTCGAGTCACTTCTGGGGTGTGAGTTTTCAGTTGCATATTGTCCTGGGGACCATTCAGGCTTGTTCGCATTTGTGTTCCTCACGTGTGCCCCAAAGAATGAGGTGATTTGTTAAAATGCTATTCCCAAGATTACTATCCGAGTGCTGGCGGGGGGGTGGTTCAAATAGCCTCGGCTATCACCTCATTTTGTCCGGTCGTGATGGTCAAGTGGATTAAGGCGTCTTGTACATACCAGTTGCGTCGCTCCTGGGAGTATGGGTTCGAGTCACTTCTGGGGTGTGAGTATTCAGTTGCATATTGTCCTGGGGACCATTCAGGCTTGTTCGCATTTGTGTTCCTCACGTGTGCCCCAAAGAATGAGGTGATTTGGTAAAATGCTATGCCCAAGATTACTATCCGAGTGCCGGCGGTGGGGTGGTTCAAATAGCCTCGGCTCTCACCTCATTTTGTCTGGTCGTGATGGTCAAGTGGATTAAAGCGTCTTGTACATACCAGTTGCGATGCTCCTGGGAGTATGGGTTCGAGTCACTTCTAGGGTGTGATCGAGTTTTCAGTTGCATATTGTCCTGGGGACCATTCAGGCTTGTTCGCATTTGTGTTCCTCACGTGTGCCCCAAAGAATGAGGTGATTTGGTAAAATGCTATGCCCAAGATTACTATCTGAGTGCCGGCGGTGGGGTGGTTCAAATAGCCTCGGCTATCACCTCATTTTGTCCGGTCGTTATGGTCAAGTGGATTAAGGCGTCTTGTACATACCAGTTGCGTATCTCCTGGGAGTATGGGTTCGAGTCACTTCTGGGGTGTGAGTTTTCAGTTGCATATTGTCCTGGGGACCATTCAGGCTTGTTCGCATTCGTGTTCCTCACGTGTGCCCCAAAGAATGAGGTGATTTGGTAAAATGCTATGCCCAAGATTACTATCTGAGTGCCGGCAATGGGGTGGTTCAAATAGCCTCGGCTATCACCTCATTTTGTCCGGTCGTGATGGTCAAGTGGATTAAGGCGTCTTGTACATACCAGTTGCGTATCTCCTGGGAGTATGGGTTCGAGTCACTTCTGGGGTGTGAGTTTTCAGTTGCATATTGTCCTGGGGACCATTCAGGCTTGTTCGCATTCGTGTTCCTCACGTGTGCCCCAAAGAATGAGGTGATTTGGTAAAATGCTATGCCCAAGATTACTATCTGAGTGCCGGCAATGGGGTGGTTCAAATAGCCTCGGCTATCACCTCATTTTGTCCGGTCGTGATGGTCAAGTGGATTAAGGCGTCTTGTACATACCAGTTGCGTTGCTCCTGGGAGTATGGGTTCGAGTCACTTCTGGGGTGTGAGTTTTCAGTTGCATATTGTCCTGGGGACCGTTCAGGCTTGTTCGCATTTGTGTTCCTCACGTGTGCCCCAAAGAATGAGGTGATTTGGTAAAATGCTATGCCCAAGATTACTATCCGAGTGCCGGCGGTGGGGTGGTTCAAATAGCCTCGGCTATTACCTCATTTTGTCCGGTCGTGATGGTCAAGTGGATTAAGGCGTCTTGTACATACCAGTTGCGTTGCTCCTGGGAGTATGGGTTCCAGTCACCTCTGAGGTGTGAGTTTTCAGTTGCATATTGTCCTGGGGACCATTCAGGCTTGTTCGCATTTGTGTTCCTCACGTGTGCCCCAAAGAATGAGGTGATTTGGTAAAATGCTATGCCCAAGATTACTATCCGAGTGCCGGCGGCGGGGTGGTTCAAATAGCCTCGGCTATCACCTCATTTTGTCCGGTCGTGATGATCAAGTGGGTTAAGGCGTCTTGTACATACCAGTTGCGTTGCTCCTGGGAGTATGGGTTCGAGTCACTTCTGGGGTGTGAGTTTTCAGTTGCATATTGTCCTGGGGACCATTCAGGCTTGTTCGCATTTGTGTTCCTCACGTGTGCCCCAAAGAATGAGGTGATTTGGTAAAATGCTATGCCCAAGATTACTATCCGAGTGCTGGCGGTTAGGTGGTTCAAATAGCCTCGGCTATCACCTCATTTTGTCCGGTCGTGATGGTCAAGTGGATTAAGGCGTCTTGTACATACCAGTTGCGTTGCTCTTGGGAGTATGGGTTCGAGTCACTTCTGGGGTGTGAGTTTTCAGTTGCATATTGTCCTGGGGACCATTCAGGCTTGTTCGCATTTGTGTTCCTCACGTGTGCCCCAAAGAATGAGGTGATTTGGTAAAATGCTATGCCCAAGATTACTATCCGAGTGCCGGCGGTGGGGTGGTTGAAATAGCCTCGGCTATCACCTCATTTTGTCCGGTCGTGATGGTCAAGTGGATTAAGGCGTCTTGTACATACCAGTTGCGTTGCTCCTGGGAGTATGGGTTCGAGTCACTTCTGGGTTGTGAGTTTTCAGTTGCATATTGTCCTGGGGACCATTCAGGCTTGTTCGCATTTGTGTACCTCACGTGTGCCCCAAAGAATGAGGTGATTTGGTAAAATGCTATGCCCAAGATTACTATCCGAGTGCCGGCGGTTGGGTGGTTCAAATAGCCTTGGCTATCACCTCATTTTGTCCGGTCGTGATGGTCAAGTGGATTAAGGGAGCTCTACTGCCTCTTATTTACGTCGAATTTTCTAATAAAATTAGTATATTTCGAAGTAAAACAATGTTTTTTCAACTTCTACAGCCAGCACTGACATTGTATTAAACAAATATGTTACATTTGTTGTTTACCTACGTAATTCTAAGAGATACTGTGTAGCTGTCCTTGTTGCTCGGAAGATGCGCTGACAATTATTGTATATATTTACTGAATTTACCCAAGGGCCACTAACTATCTAGTGGCCTCGAAGAGGACAGAAAGCCGGCGGCTTGTTAAAGGGCCCGCCAATTGTCTTAATGATATTTTTTAGCTGGAATTTGGCATTTACGGCTTCAGCGGGTAGGCGGTTTCATGAGTTTATAGCTCTCTTGGTGGAAAAAAAAACATCTGTTTTCAGTCCTACTTGAGAGAACATACTCTCCAACACTATATCTGTGATTGTCCTGTTATCAGTAACTTCATACCAAATGGTATGAGGTATTTTGAGCTCTGTAATTACTTCATACACTCAGGAATATTGGAAGATATTCTTGTGCTGCACCCAGATTTTGCCAGTGGGGGCTAATAGATCAGCATTAGTTATTTTGTTCTCTCCTAATTCCATGTATAACTGGTCATCCTGTGAGGTGATGATGTTGGATGAGCTTGTAGCTGGTTTTTGATCTACACTGTGTGGTCCTTTATACACAATAGGAAGCAGCACATTGCTGTGTATACCTAAACATGTTTAAAAATACATTGTTTGAGAGGAGTCTGGTAGAAACTGGTAGGAGTAATTATAATATAATGTTTCCATGATTCAGTGCTTACCTCTTGTGAAAATTGCTTAGAGTTGTTTAGTCAGAGTTGATTTGTTTTTTGTATTGAGGATGGTATTTTCTAAATTGATTCCATGTACAGTATGTCTAACCATCCTGTGAGATGGGAGTATTAGATAAACTTATAGCTAGTTTTTTATCTACACTGTGTAATATTCCATATAGAATAGGGTAGTAGTACATTGCTGTGTATATCTAATCATCTTAATAAAAAAATCAGTAATTTAGATTTTAAATTATAGTTTGTATTATTACAAATTCAGTACTGTATTATCCTTATTTATTCTTAATAAAAAAATCAGTAATATAGATTTTAAATTATAGTTTGTATTATTACAAATTCAGTACTGTATTATCCTTATTAAATCATGTTGACCATGGATCATTAAGATCTCATGTTGATATGTAATAATCATATTTCTTTTGAACTGCTAATCCATGCTAATCATTCATTAAATTGTGCATTATGTCTCAATTTTTCACTTCCTTGGATATACTGTACAGTACAAAAAGATAGGATAAAAATAAACTTGTAATATTTCTTTCATTATATTTTTCATTTAAATAACTGCATCAATATTTCTACAGCTGACAGGATTTGTTTTACCATACAGGTGCATTATTTGTTAAAAAAAAATTTGGTTGATTGTTACACACAATGGTGCTACATAGCCTTCCCAGCTTGGTGCCTTCTTTTAATACTTACTGATTAAAAAATAAATAATAAATACATTTTATTCAGGAAAAGTACATACAGTTGATTTACAAACATAATGTTGGATTTATAGACAGAGCTAGTACATACAATACCTAAAGCCACTAATACTCATAGCATTTTGGGCAAGGTGTGGGGGAAAGAACACAGACTAAAACTTAATAGTAATCGGGATTAGGTATAAATTGTGTTGAAAGAAGGAATAAAAAATATAAAAAGGGGAGTTAACATAGCATAAATCAGCAATTGCACATGTTGGTGAACAGCGTTGTTTAAAAAATAGCAAGACATGGGTTGACATTTAGGAGGTAAGTTAGGTTACATGGAGTTAATTAGGCAGTACTTGGTTTAACTCTTAAACTGGTTGAGAGAGGTACAGCCTTTGACATGATTCGGGAGGTCATTCCACATTCTGGGTCCCTTGATTTGTAGAGCACTTCTAGTTTGGTTACACACAGCCAAATTGAGTAACAGGAGGAGGTCTTGGACACAAATTTGTGCCATGCTAAATGTAGAGGAATCAGCTGAGTATTCCTCAAATAAAATTAGTTGCCTCAGCTTATAAGGTAAGTAAAATAAGCATTTCTCAAATAAGTAGCTGCCTCACCTCACTGCCTTACTGCTACATAACCTTCCCGGCATGGTGCCTTCTTTTGATAATTGTATACTTGTTCCAAACCCAAATTGTATAACAGGAAGAGGTCTTGGACCCCTACTTCCCTCTCTCTTTTTTAATAATCTATATAGTCATAACTATAGCTTAAAGTATTCAATGAATAAAGTTTGTGACATTTTTACCCTTTTCCTTACCTAACATCATTTGTGCAGCATATTTTTATTTTATGTCTCACCCAGATTTAATTTCAAAATAAAACCAAACTAAATAAATTAGAAATGGGTATGTATAGCTAAGGTACACCCTTAACTACTAGGTGAACAGGGGCATTTGGTGATAGTAAATGATCCCATCAGGCAGGGCTCATCACCTCTCATATTTCATGTTCACCAGTGTTTATTTACTTAATAACTACTGGTATAATATCTTGCTATTATAAAACTAATTCTACTATCAAACACATATTTACTTCAAGTTTCAAGCAGAGAATGCATATATAACTAACACGAAGGATTCCTCGTCACTAGATTCACCAGCTATAATATTTTGGTCATGTTCCAATATCATAAATCGATCCCAGTGTTATGTAGTAGAGAAAAAATGACTTATATCCAGTTTACGTAAAGCTACGAGTGGTCGAAACCACACTTAAATCCCGGAATAAACTTACGAAGGTTTTTCCACTTAGGGTAGTTAATTGAATATGGACGTAGCCGCCACGAAGGCGCTAAGAGGAAAAACGTTCTTAGCTAAGAGGAAAAACCTTCGTAAGTACCTTCCTGAATCCGGCCCCAGGACCTAGATTCAGGAAGCTCTGTGTATTTCTTCATAAGTGGGTTTGCTACGAAGGTTCCTAAGTGTGCCCTAAGAAGATGCTTAGGTGCAATTCAATAACGTCCACTTAGGAAGAAAATTGTTGGTTCACCTGCGTGCCGATAGAGGTCACTACTGTGTTTCGTTTGGCCAATCAGAGAGCAGCAACATTCTTCATATTGAAGATTTAGCGCTGGCTTAAGGGAGCTCTACTGCCTCCTATTTACGTCGAATTTTCTTATAAAATTAGTATATTTCGAAGTAAAACAATGTTTTTTCAACTTCTACAGCCAGTACCGACATTGTAGTAAACAAATGTTACATTTGTTGTTTACCTACGTAATTCTAGGAGATACTGTGTAGCTGTCCTTGTTGCTCGAAAGATGCGCTGACAATTATTGTATATATTTACTGAATTTACCCAAGGGCCACTAACTATCTAGTGGCCTCGAAGAAGACAGAAAGCCGGCGGCTTGTTAAAGGGCCCGCCAATTGTCTTAATGATATTTTTTAGCTGGAATTGGGCATTTACGGCTTCAGCGGGTAGGCGGTTCCATGGGTTTATAGCCCTCTTGGTGGAAAAAAACATCTGTTTTCAGTCCTACTTGAGAGAACATACTCTCCAACACTATATCTGTGATTGTCCTGTTATCATGCAGTGACTTCATACCAAATGGTATGAGGTATTTTGAGCTCTGTAATTACTTCATACACTCAGGAATATTGGAAGATATTCTTGTGCTGCACCCAGATTTTGCCAGTGGAGGCTAGTAGATCAGCATTAAGTATTTTGTTCTCTCCTAATTCCATGTATGACTGGCCATCCTGTGAGGTGAGGATGTTGGATGAGCTTGTAGCTGGTTTTTGATCTACACTGTGTGGTCCTTTATACAGAATAGGGAAGCAGCACATTGCTGTGTATACCTAAATCATGTTTAAAAATACGTTGTTTGAGAGAAGTCTGGTAGAAACTGGTAGGAGTAATTATAATATAATGTTTCCATGATTCAGTGCTTATACCTCTTGTGAAAATTGCTTAGAGTTATTTAGTCAGAGTTGATTTGTTTTTTGTATTGAGGCTGATATTTTCTAAATTGATTCCATGTACAGTATGTCTAACCATCCTGTGAGATGGGAGTATTAGATAAACTTATAGCTAGTTGTTTATCTACACTGTAATATTCCATATAGAATAGAGTAGTAGTACATTGCTGTGTATACCTAATCTTCTTAATAAAAAAAATCAGTAATAAAGATTTTAAATTATAGTTTGTATTATTGCAAATTCAGTACTGTATTCAACCCGTTCTCACACAAGACAGCACATATATGACTTAATGCTTAAAGTCAATATGTTGAATATGAATTAGTAAATATGTGATATATTCCCAGTTACTTTTTTTCCAAGGCCCAAACTCTTCCTCACGTACCAACTTGCGTCTCACAGTACCCGTCCGTCAACCTAGATAGCAGAATAGTCGTGATTGGTTCAATTATAAAGAAAATTGTACTTTTCAGGTCCCACATGGGTTGTGAAATTTACCTACTATTGTCCATGCTCTTAGAATATTATAGATCAGCTACTTCCTATTGAAGGTTCGTAGTTTTGTTTTGAGAAATATTAGTTGTTCTTAGTAAATTATAATAAGCACTAAAAATTATTACATAGAATAACAGTCCTTCACCAATCAGTATTATATACCATAGTTGGTGCTTTACAAATCTTTAAAGGATGTTTTGTAGGAACGCTAACAGAAAACGATGTTACGTTGGAATGTCTATGGGGTAAACTACTCTAAACAGGATGGTATTGTGTCTACTATACCAACTACAGGATCGGTATATTGTCCACTACCACCTGTTAGGTGAGTAAGGGGTGCAATACCACCCACAGGATAGGTATGAGGGTCACATCCACCCAGAGGATGAGTATGGGGATCACATCCACCCACAGGAAGGGTATGGGGTCCAATACCACCCACAGGATGAGTATGGCGTCCACTACAACCCACAGGATGGGTATGGGGCTCCAACCACCCATAGAATGGGTATGGGGCTCCAACCACCCATAAAATGGGTATGGGGTCCAATAACACCCACTGGATGTGTATATGGCGTCCATTGCCGCGCGTCGAGCTCGAAAACCGCAGCATTCATCTCAGAACCATGCCTATTTCACGCAGATTCCTTAATAAACGTAAAAGTTTTATATGTCACAAGAAATATAGAAATATAAGCTTCATTCTAAATACCTTACCATGGGCATATTTAAATTTAAACCGAAGATACGCGTACTTTTATAATAGCCGAGCTCCGACCCCGGACAGATCGATCGACCGAGCAACTCTCTCTCAGAACAATGTTTATTTCACGTGAATTCGTTAGTAAACATATATGTTTTATATGTCTCAAGAAAGACAGACATATAAGCTTCACTTTAAACACTTTACTATAGACATATTTAAATTTCTAATGAAGATTATTGTATTTTAAAAATTACGGAGCTCCCACCCCGTACAGATTGAACGACAGAGCAACTCTCTCTCAGATCAATGTTTATTTCACGTAAATTCGTTAATAAACACAAATGTTTTATAAGTCTTAAGCAAGATAGAAATAAGAGCTTCATTTTAAATACATTACAATAGACATATTTATAGCTCAAGTGAAGATACATATGTTTTTATAGTAGCGCTCAGTAGCTTGTCGGGCATGGAGTGCAGACGCCTACGCACTTGCCGATATATTGTATAATTAACAAAGATACGCTAATAAAGCTTAAAATCTTATATGCCTCCAGAAAGACCGATATATGAACATTATTATAATTGCACCAAATGAAATATATCATGTTCGAGAACAAAGATATATCAATTTTAAATTAAGTTTCCACTCTCTCTCGGGTGAGAGAGATGGGGCGACTCTCGCCCCATCTATTGGAGATTCTGTGCACTAAATACCCAAAGCTACTCAAACCCTCCTAGCATTATTTAAGTAATGAAGTAATATGGTATATTTACTCACTATAATGTGGGTGCTGAATGCAGAACATGAGAAAACATATATTTACTCCAAACTAATATAATTTCATTATGAAATAAGTAGCATCAAAGGAAGTCGATGGTCCAAGCAGCAATGTTGTGGAGCGACTTATCTAAGATATATCGTTGTTTGGAAAGTGTTTGTTGGCATATCCAGTTGTCGCACTTCTCTGCTCAAATTATCACAAATTTAAATTATAATGTTAACAAGTAGAATACGTATTTTTAATAAAATCTAACATAACTAGCCAGAAAACATTTAACATTAATTAAAAAATATATGTTTGGAAGTTAAATCGACTTCATAGGTCGATTTACTAGATTTATTCCTCCAAGGAGTGCCGGACCAGCCGGGCTGTGGTGGGTATGTGGGCCTGCGGGCCGCTCCAAGCAACAGCCTGGTGGACCAAACTCTCACAAGTCGAGCCTGGCCTCGGGCCGGGCTTGGGGAGTAGAAGAACTCCCAGAACCCCATCAACCAGGTATCAACCAGGTATAGGACAATGGTTTTGTTATATATACTCGTTATTCGTTGACATGCGTTCGCTACTTAAACTACCATGTACTGTACTTATGTAAAATCTCCCATGTCTCTTCGCTCATCTCACCGAACCCTACAGGCTCTGTGATATATTGTTTAATTAATTGAGATTCACAAATAAAGCTAATAATTGTATATGTTATCAAAAAGGCAGAGCTTAGTTTAGTTCATTTATTATGCACTCCATACCCATCCTATGGACGATAGTGGAGTGTTACAGAGGCACATAATGGGCTCAGGGAATGAGCCCCACAATTCATATAGCCAAGCAAGTTATAATCTTGATAAGCTAGTTACAAAAGTCAATGCACATTGTCACATCAACAATGGG
The DNA here is from genome assembly GCF_040958095.1 of Procambarus clarkii. Taxonomy (NCBI): domain Eukaryota; kingdom Metazoa; phylum Arthropoda; class Malacostraca; order Decapoda; family Cambaridae; genus Procambarus; species Procambarus clarkii. The sequence continues at coordinate 40,602,405 of NC_091155.1, forward strand.
CTCGAGACCGACCACAAGTACAGTTTATAATTTAAGCAACTGACATATATGGAGGGCTAGTGTCACAATTGATATGTTTATCCTACACATAACCCCCTCTCCCCCATCCAATGGGCAGCGGTGGATAGGTTACAATCAAGTCGTTTTTTGCGTTTTATTCAGAGATTAGATCTTATTGGGTGAGGAAAGATATTCATATTTTAAAGAAGGCTTCTTGGCTGATGCTCTCCATTGATGGAAAATATACAACCTTTTGAAAATCAATGTTAGTTTGATCTAGATATTGTAATTAACGAAAGTATTTATGTCATCTGAAAGGTAGAAATATAGGCTACATTTAAAATCCTTTGTCATAAATATAACTGAAGTGAAAACGAAGATATATGCGTTTTGATAGTTTCTTGATGGCTTGCTCTGAGAGTGTGAAGCCCTGCACACCAGCCAATAAATTGTATAATTAGTTTCCATATATTTTAATTAATCTTAAAAATCTATATGTCAGAAGAAAGGAAGATGTAGCCGTTAATGTGACAACATTTAAAAATATATATATCTTAAGTTAAATAAATAATACCACCTTATTGCCGGTGTCCGGACATATGAAAATTACCTAGGTATCAGTATCCAGCCAGGCGGGGATCACAGGCTGCACAATACTGATAAATTTATGTAATGCACTACTTGTGGTCGATCTCGAACCCATTTATGATGTGACGACTTATAGTGAATTTTGTAACTAGCTCATTAAGATTGTAACTTGCTTAGCTAAATGAATTGTGGGGTTCGGTCCATTCATTTTCTTTCTTTATTATGCACCCCATAATACACATCCCGTGGGCGGTGGTGTAAACGATTACAGAGGCACATAATCGGTTCAGGAACTGAACCCTCTAGTTCGTTTAGCTAAGCAAATAACAATCTTTTGTCGCTAGTTACAAAATTATTAATGTACACATACTTATGCATACATGTACATATTCATACGTATACATATATACATACACATACATATTTAATCACCACCACAAATACACGCATCAGTAATCTTTTGTGTCACAAGTGATTCAACAAGATGCTCACAACAGTCACTATACAAGGCACTTTACATTTATGGTGAGTCACACAGTTACTAGTCTTGCTGCACACCCACCCAACTGGGCGGCAGCTTTACAGTCATGTGCTCCACACCCACCCAACTGGGCGGCAGCTTTACAGTCATGTGCTCCACACCCACCCAACTGGGCGGCAGCTTTACAGTCATGTGCTCCACACCCACCCAACTGGGCGGCAGCTTTACAGTCATGTGCTCCACACCCACCCAACTGGGCGGCAGCTTTACAGTCATGTGCTCCACACTCTCCCAACTGGGCGGCAGCTTTACAGTCATGTGCTCCACACCCACCCAACTGGGCGGCAGCTTTACAGTCATGTGCTCCACACCCACCCAACTGGGCGGCAGCTTTACAGTCATGTGCTCCACACCCACCCAACTGGGCGGCTGCTTTACAGTCATGTGCTCCACACCCACCCAACTGGGCGGCAACTTTACAGTCATGTGCTCCACACCCACCCAACTGGGCGGCAGCTTTACAGTCATGTGCTCCACACCCACCCAACTGGGCGGCAGCTTTACAGTCATGTGCATGCATTACCTACAGTAAGCAAATTTTGGATACTTCGCTAAGATTTCGAGCAGCACATCATTATGAATGAAGTACTTACACATTTCATGGACACTATTGATGTTGTTATCTTTAAATTCCGCGATTTTTCACATTCCATTATATAATGACGCAAAGTATGCGAATAGTTCTGCTGACAGAGTTTACATTTAGTCAAATCTACATCATCAGATGTTACAAACTTCCAGAGGTACTTGTAGCCGAGCCTAAACCTAGCAGTGGTAACATCTAGAAGTCTGCTAACATTATTGGATGACCCATAGACGAGCGATTCATCAAAGTTTATACAATATTGTGAAATTGACAGTCAGTGTAGTAACATAAATTGATAAATCATAAATATTGTAAGTTAAGAATCTGATGCATGTGTGTGTGTTGGGAGGGGCGGGGGTTATACCCTTGGTAAGCGAGAGTGGAAAGTAACCTTAGACGTACTGCGGTCAATGTGTGGGGGGGGGGGGAGGGGGAGGGAGGGTGGGAGAGTCAAATCCACCCTCCAACATCTGGGCATAGTACCACCAGCCTCCACAACACTCCATTAGCCTCCAGCTGATGCTTGTAGATGCCTCATCTAACCTCACTTATGTCACACATTAACCTACAGTTCCTGTGATATTTAAACTCCTGATCATCACAGTGGCGTTTCACCAATATAAACTGTATTGGATTTTGTCCCGAAATAGCTATATGCTGGCTGGACGTGTATGTATGTATGTATGTATGTATGTATGTATGTATGTATGTATGTATGTATGTATGTATGTATGTATGTATGTATGTATGTATGTATGTATGTATGTATGAATGGATAGATGGATGAATGTATGTATGTACACATGCATGCATGTATGTATGCATGTATGTATGTATGTATGTATGTATGTATGTATGTATGTATGTATGTATGTATGCATGCATGTATGTATGTATGTATGTATGTATGTATGTATGTATGTATGTATGTATGTATGCATGTATGAATGGATAGATGGATGGATGTATGTATGTACGCATGCATGTATGTATGTATGCATGTATGTATGTATGTATGTATGTATGGATAGATGGATGGATGGATGTATGTATGTACGCATGCATGTATGTATGTATGTATGTATGTATGTAATGTATGTATGTATGTATTTATATACGCATGTATATACGCATGTATTTATATACGCATGTATGTATGTATGTATGTATGTATGTATGTATGTATGTATGTATGTATGTATGTATGTATGTATGTATGTATGTATGTATGTATGCATGCATGTATGCATGTATGTATGTATGTATGTATGTATGTATGTATGTATGTATGTATGTATGTATGTATGTATGTATGTATGTATGTATGTATGTATGTATGAATGGATGTACGCATGCATGTATGTATGGATGTATGTATGTATGTATGTATGTATGTATGTATGTATGTATGTATGTATGTATGTATGTATGTATGTATGTATGTATGTATGTATGTATGTATGTATTCCCAATCACGTTAAAGACTCCCCCTCTATCATCCAGTTTAAGAGAAAAACAACTATGTACTAAATAATCGACTCCTTGTAACTTTAATTATGCTGACCTTCCTATCTGTATTCAGACTGAGCCTACCATCATTAAAGGTGATTATAACGCTAGACATAGGAATATTGGTAATTCGCAGTTCAGTAATCGTAACGGCAACTAGTGTCACTATTAGGTAGTCACGATGATGCACAGATTGTGGGTGACCTTGAACCGACGAATATCTACGGAGGTATTCCTGATCTATGTCTCGGTTTCAACGTCTCCCACACCGTGTGCGCCTCGTCAATAGTGCCAGTTATGGCGTCTGATCATCTGCCCATATTAGCCACTGTAAGCATTGGCAGTTCTATCCTCCCTGGTGGAGTGTTCAAGCGGAAGAGGCTGGCTGTGCCCATCGATCAACGAGACAATCTTGTTGCTCATGTGTCAGAATGTTGCAGTCATCTGAGCCTTCATCAGTTGAAGATTTTAACAATAAGCTCACAGGTACTATCAACCAGTTTATAGAATCACTTGATCCATCGTCCAGGCCACGTAACCCAAATTACACTGGTCATAGCACTTATGTTTATTATAATGATTCTAAATTGCAGACACTAAAACGCACTGCCAGAATAATTGGACTAGCTTGTAGAAGGACCCGCACTGCTGAAATGCTTCGGCTCTTTCAAGCGGCTCTGGCTAAGGCCAGGGAACGTATGGTGGAGCTGAGGCAGACAGACTGGGAAACTTTTGTCCGTGGTCTCAATTCTCACACGCCACTAAGTCGGGCATGGAAGGATATCAACAAGGTCAAAGGGAAAAATGCTGCAGAGATCTCGTACCCTAATCCTCTGCACAGAGCAAATGAGCTTGTTGATGCTTGGGCCACGACTTCCAGCTTTGACAGTCTTCCTCTACCCTCACAGAATGAATTAAATGATAGATATACTGATAGGGCAAGGCTCCTTGACTTCATGCTTCATCAAGAGGATGACTGTGACATGCTTTTACTGAATACGAACTAGATTCTGCTCTACATAAAGGCAAAGCTACATCACCCGGGGAGGATGGAGTTACTGACGGCATACTGCATATGCTTCTGCTAGTTCCAGGGATACCTTTCTTCAATTGTATAATATGAGCTATGTAACTGGGGAGCTTCCTAAGTCATGGACCAACAGTGTTATTATTCCCATTCCTAAACCTCACCAGCCGAGTGCTTTTCGCCCAATCTCCCTCACTAGTTGTCTCTATAAGTGTCTTGAGAGGATGGTTCTCAACCGTCTCCTTTACAAAATTATTAATATGTTGTCTCCCCAGATATATGGCTTTATGCATGGAAAGAGTGTACATCACTGTATTACCACATTCCTCACCCTGCATACTGATAGGTCATACACCACTTTCCTAGATCTTAAGTCAGCCTTTGACATTGCTAACCCACACGTCATTCTGAGAGAACTTGCTAAAATAAATGTTGGAGGATGGCTTCTACGGTGGATAAGAGGCTATCTATCCAACAGGAAGTCATCTGTACTGTTCCATGGGCATAGGAGTGTAACGAGATTTTTTGAACTTGGCACTCCACAGGGAGGTGTCCTCAGTCCTACTCTGTTCAATGTGTTAATCAGTGCACTTTTAAACTTTGTAACTAGAAGGTCCAGCGAACACATCATTAGCTATGTGGATGATATACTGATCCACACCAATGGGTATACCAGCACCCAAAATGTTCTGAACTCTGTATTGTCCACATGTCAGGAACTATGCTTAGTCATCTCAGTAGAGAAAACAAAGATCCTGAACCGACACCCACCCAGACGGGGTGGGGCCGATCGCAAAATGCAGTTGGATGATGGCTCTCTGCTCGACTAGTTACCAGATACAAATACCTTGGTCTTGAGGTTCTACTGTACCGCAATGTTTAGCCAGACTGGGTCGCCAATGTAGAGAGAGGCTCCGTGCTATCAAGGCTGTGGCAGGCTGTGGCAGGCAAACACAACTGTACTGCACAGTGTTATATATTTATTTCAATTTGAACAATTTTTAACATTAAAGGATACCTGGTTGATGGGATTCTGGGAGTTCTTCTACTCCCCAAGCCCGGCCCGAGGCCAGGCTTGACTTGTGAGAGTTTGGTCCACTAGGCTGTTGCTTGGAGCGGCCCGCAGGCCCACATACCCACCACAGCCCGGTTGGTCCGGCACTCCTTGGAGGAATAAATCTAGTTTCCTCTTGAAAATGTCCCCGGTTGTTCCGGCAATATTTCTTATGCTTGCTGGGAGGACGTTGAACAACCGCGGACCTCTGATGTTTATACAGTGTTCTCTGATTGTGCCTATGGCACCTCTGCTCTTCACTGGTTCTATTCTACATTTTCTTCCATATCGTTCACTCCAGTACGTTGTTATTTTACTGTGTAGATTTGGGACCTGGCCTTCCAGTATTTTCCATGTGTATATTATTTGGTATCTCTCTCGTCTCCTTTCTAGTGAGTACATTTGGAGAGCTTTGAGACGATCCCAATAATTTAGGTGTTTTATCTCGTCTATGCGTGCCGTATATGTTCTCTGTATTCCCTCTATTTCAGCAATCTCTCCTGCTCTGAAGGGGGAAGTGAGTACTGAGCAGTACTCAAGACGGGACAACACAAGTGATTTGAAGAGTACAACCATTGTGATGGGATCCCTGGATTTGAAAGTTCTCGTAATCTATCCTATCATTTTTCTGGCTGTCGCAATATTTGCTTGGTTATGCTCCTTAAACGTTAGGTCGTCAGACATTATTATTCCCAAATCCTTTACATGCTGTTTTCCTACTATGGGTACATTTGATTGTGTTTTGTACTCTGTATTATGTTTAAGGTCCTCATTTTTACCGTACCTGAGTACCTGGAATTTATCACTGTTAAACATCATGTTATTTTCTGATGCCCAGTCGAAAACTTTATTAATATCAGCTTGAAGTTTTTCAATATCCTCAGCCGAGGTAATTTTCATACTGATTTTTGTGTCAAATCCTTTAATTAAATCCTTTAAAAAGGATAAATCCTTTAATTGGTTGAAATTGGTTTTAACATTCGAAATCTAATTTGTTGATGTTAAATAATATAATATGTTGATGTTGATAATATAAGGTTCAAATTTATTAAGATACATACTTTAAAAACTATTTCTATTTGATACCAACAGTATCACGTTAAGAGAAGCGTCTCGCCTTGCTAACCCAAGTATAAAATATATAAAGAAACGGTGCAACTGTACTGGTATCTGCAGTACAAATTTATGTCCCTATTTAAAAAAAAAAAAATAAACTGAACCAATCACTGCCACTCCTCACACCAATGCAACAATAAGGAGAGTGATAACAGTGCTTCACATTCGACAATGTTAAATTATTTAACAAATGACGAGATAATGAACATTGGAACAAATGTACAGCTCTCTGACCTTCATATAAAATCTGCATGTGACCTCATCAAACAAACTGTGCCAAGCCTAGAAGGCCTTCATGACCCAGCGTGGTAGCGGGACCTCTCCTGGTCAGTTACAATTGGTGAATTTATTCAAATTATCCAAGTTGATGGTTGTCACTGGGCCACCGTTTCCAACATTGGAGTAACTGGACAAATTAACATATACGACACCAGGCATAAATTACCATCCAAATCTACTGAAGTTATCTTGTATGCTCTTGCTAATTGCCAGGATGGTAAGCTGATATGCAATATAATGAATGTCAGCAGACACAAGGACTCAAGTATGAGTGGGGTATATGCTGTGGCGTTTGCTGCATCACTTGCAAGTGGTGTAGATCCGGTGAACCTCGTATGATATGCAGAATGAGACAACATCTTCAAGAGAACTTTAAAGGAAAGTGTCTCATCTCATTCCCTGCAGCTCAGACACTGAGAAGAAAACGAATCATCCGGTCATGCTCGATGGAAGTGTACTGCATTTGCAGAAAGCTAAATGATTTGAAGTTGATGGTATGCTGTGAACGTTGCAATATTTGGCACCATGGATCATGTGTAGGTGTTACAGAATGTAATGATGATTCGTGGATTTGTTTCTTGTGCGCTAGCAAGTTGTAAATTATAATTTAAAATACTTAATTAATACATTATTATTATTATTATTATTATTATTATTATTATTATAACCTTACCAAATGCTTTGCTGAATCAAATAATGTTATTACTTTCAATGTGTTACAATAGCATAATTAAGTGCTGCAACTATCAGGTCTTTTATATAGTCGGTATTTGTTATATTCTGTACTCTTTTAATGTTATTTAAATTTCAAATAGAAATTGTTTTTAAAGTATGTATCTTAATAAATTTGAACCTTATATTATTTAACATCAACAAATTAGATTTCGAATATTAAAACCAATTTCAACCAATTAAAGGATTTATCCTTTAATGTTAAAAATTGTTCAAACTGAAATAAATATTTTCTGACCAGGGGGAGAAAGATACTGGCAGTATGGGGCGTTAAAGTTTATTGAAGATTAAATTCTGCAGAACATGTAAATATATAAAGTTCACATAAAGTAAGTAATTATAGAAAGTTTATATTAAACACGGTTTATATTATAGACTTAACAAAGTTGATATTATATAAAACTTAATATTGAACATGTAAATATACAAAGTTTCAAATATAATTTAAGGAAGATATAACGTTTATATTAAAATATATAAAGTAAATATATAAAGTAAATATATAAAGTAAGAATTAACAGTAACAATTCCAAGGACTAGTTTTAACTTAAAAGGTACACCCGTAGTAAGTATGAGACCTTAGCCTATAGTGACATGGAAACTAATTCTGCAGAAACCTAAAGGTTAACTGGTACTAGAATTAAGGCCGAGTGCAAATGTGTAGTAATTATATAACACTAGGATATAACAGGCAGGACACAAAGAATAACTAATAAGTGAGAGACCACATAACACGTAATGTACCCGGCCAAGAGGCCATAAAAGACCTAATGGATAAGGAGAAGGGGGTGTGACTACAAGTAGGGCTTACTAGCACCTAGACTGGGCAAAGTATTAGCTGCGGACAGCGGGACACTTGGGGACCGGCGCTGCACCCCCTTCCCACATGCAGTGGGGAGACAATCGGGACAACTGTGCAAAGCATGACGGGGGTACAAAAGCAGCCGCTTGCAAAGGGGGGGAGGGTGGGGTTTTGCGAGGGCAGCGGCGAGGGCAGGCGGAGTGAGGCGGAGCCCCATTGTGCGCCCGTATTTATACGGCCCCAAACTGCCCGCGCAAAGCCGCGGGACGCGCTGCGCAATTGTTTCTTTCTCCCCCGCCAGAAACATCCCCGCTTGTGATGCAAGCAGTGACCATATAACACTGTACGGTACAGTTGTGTTTAATTATGTTTTGCGATTCCTTTGGAAAAGGTATTTGTGCACCAAGTACTACTAGGTCATTATGAGATATGCTGAATGTTGTCAATATACCATCTGAATATTCAATACCATCTCACTTTGCGTTAATCATTGAACGTCCTAATGATTAAGGTCCCCAAAAGGACTTAATCAGACCTCAGTGGATATTTTTACTCTCCCTCTCTCTCTCTCTCAGAGCATCCCTTTATGTGTTGTATGTGGGCGCTGAAGTTCAGTCTCTTGTCTATGTACCCAAGCAAACCCAAGCAAACTACTGTGGAAATGTGCAGGACAAACATATCAATTGTGACACTAGCTCTCCACATATAGCATTTGCTTAATTTAGAAACTGTACTTGTGGTCGATCTCGAACACATGTTGTTGATGTGACGATGTGTTATGAATTTTGTGGCTACCTCCTCAAGATTGTAACTTGCTTAGATAAATAAATTGTGTGTTCAGTCCCTGAACCCATTATGTGATAAATTAACTAAACTAAAAACTATAGTATGGCGACGAAACCTGAACTGCATAATGTAAATAGGGATTAACCAGAAAAAGATATAGGTGAAGAATAACACCAGGTAACTGTAAAGCTGCCGCCCAGTTGGGTGGGTGTGGAGCACATGACTGTAAAGCTGCCGCCCAGTTGGGTGGGTGTGGAGCTAGACTAGTAACTGTGCGACTCCTCAAAGATGTAAAGTGCCTTGTATAGTGACTGTTGTGAGCCTCTTGTTGAATCACTTGTGACACAAAAAATTACTGATGTGTGTATTTGTGTGGGTGATTAAATATGTATGTGTATTTATATATGTATACGTATGTATTTGTACATGTATGCATAAGTATGTGTACATTAATAATTTTGTAACTAGCGTCAAAAGATTGTTATTTGCTTAGCTAAACGAACTAGAGGGTTCAGTTCCTGAACCGATTATGTGCCTCTGTAATCCTTTACACCACCGCCCACAGGATGGGTATTATGGGGTGCATAATAAAGAAAGAAAATGAATGGATCGAACCCCACAATTCATTTAGCTAAGCAAGATACAATCTTAATGAGCTAGTTACAAAATTCACTATAAGTCGTCAAATCATAAATGGGTTCGAGATCGACCACAAGTAGTGCATTATATAATTTATCAGTATTGTGCAGCCTGTGATCCCCGCCTGGCTGGATACTGATACCTAGGTAATTTTCATGTGTCCGGACACCGGCGATAAGGTGGTATTATTTATTTAACTTAATTGATATATATTTTTAAATGTTGTCACATTAACGACTACATCTTCCTTTCTTCTGACATATAGATTTTTAAGATTAATTAAAATATATGGAAACTAATTATACAATTTATTTGCTGGTGTGCAGGGCTTCACACTCTCAGAGCAAGCCATCAAGTAACTATCAAAACGCATATATCTTCGTTTTCACTTCAGTTATATTTATGACAAAGGATTTTAAATGTATCCTATATTTCTACCTTTCTGATGACATAAATACTTTCGTTAATTACAATATCTAGATCAAACTAATATTGATTTTCAAAAGGTTGTATATTTTCCATCAATGTGTAAGTTTGTTACAAATGGAGAGCCAAGAAACCTTCTTTAAAATATGAATATCTTTCCTCACCTAATAAGACCTAATCTCTGAATAAAACGCAAAAAAAAAACTTGATTGTAACCTATCCACCCCTGCCCATTGGATGGGGGAGAGGGGGTTATGTGTAGGATAAACATATCAATTGTGACACTAGCCCTCCATATATGTCAGTTGCTTAAATTATAAACTGTACTTGTGGTCGGTCTCGAGCCCATTGTTGATGTGACAATGTGCATTGACTTTTGTAACTAGCTTATCAAGATTATAACTTGCTTGGCTATATGAATTGTGGGGCTCATTCCCTGAGCCCATTATGTGCCTCTGTAACACTCCACTATCGTCCATAGGATGGGTATGGAGTGCATAATAAATGAACTAAACTAAGCTCTGCCTTTTTGATAACATATACAATTATTAGCTTTATTTGTGAATCTCAATTAATTAAACAATATATCACAGAGCCTGTAGGGTTCGGTGAGATGAGCGAAGAGACATGGGAGATTTTACATAAGTACAGTACATGGTAAGTAAGTAAGTAATTATCAAAAGAAGGCACCAAACCGGGAAGGCTATGTAGCACCATCAAATACGCAAAATAATCAGAGGGCGCTAAATATCACCAAGGATGCCAATACGAGAACAAAAACGCATAAGGCGAACGATATCAAAAGTATCCGAGTCACCAAGAATTCTATCGAGGGACAGGTGACCGCGAGGGGCGGTCGGAAAGCAAGACACACGCTCGTCCTGGAAGTCAGGACATTCAAGAAGGACATGCACGACCGTAAGAGGGACAATGCAACTAGGACAATAAGGAGCAGGGCGGCGCTCCATCAAGTGACCATGGGTTAAGCGAGTATGGCCAATACGCAACCTCGCCAGAGCTGTTTCCCACCGCCGGTTACGGTGGAAGGAGGACGGCCACGAGGAAACACAACATTTAAGAGTACGTAGCTTGTTACCAGTAACAGACAACCAAGAAGCCTGCCAACGGGTAAGAACTGAGGAATGGATAACTGGGTAAAAGTCGGAATACGGAATGCCTTTACGAGAGATGGGACAAGAGCGGACAGCTTCCTTAGCGGCAGCATCCTCACGCTCATTTAAAGACACACCAATATGGCTGGGAACCCAACAAAACTCAACCGACTTAAATTTACTGTGAACGAGAAACAGCCAATGCTGGATCTCGACAACTACTGGATGAACCGGATTAAAGGACCCGAGAGCCATGAGGGCACTACGAGAGTCAACAACAACCACAAAGGAGGACTGACAACGAGAAAGCAGGAGACGAAGAGCATAGAGAATAGCATAAAGTTCTGCTGTAAAGATGCTAGTCTCCGGAGGCAAGCGACACATATAAGTGCGATCAGGAAAAACAACAGAGTAGCCAACACCGTCCGCTGACTTAGACCCATCGGTGAAGACAGAAACGGAGCGGGAGTGAGAAGAAAAGTGCTCGAGGAAAAGGCGTTTTAGAACCGTAGGAGGGGTAAAAGCTTTATAGTGATACGGGTCAAGGAAGTACAAAACCGCGGAAGAGGGACCCTCCACGGGGGCAAAGAAGGAACAACACGAGGAGAAACATCAGAAATATGAACGGAGAGAGAATCCTGTAGGCGAGATAACCGGACAGAAAGAGGGAGGTGGTGAAGAGGAACAGGAACCGCAGGAGGGGTAAAAGTTAAAGCACGACAGAGGCGAGAGGAAGGATGTTGCAAGGACCGCGCAAGATAGCGAAGACAGTAGCGATCACGGCGGTCCTGGAGAGACAGGAAGCCAGTGTCAACATACAAGCTAAGGATGGGAGTCGAACGAAAGGCACCAGAACTGAGGCGCAACCCAGTATGGTGCAAAGCATCAAGACGGCGAAGAGTAGAAGGAGAAGCAGACGAGTAAGCAGGGCAACCATAATCGAGCTTAGACAGGACGAGAGAGGAATGTAAAGCAAGGAGAGTGCGCCTATCTGCCCCCCAAGAAGTATGGGACAAGACCCGAAGGAGGGTAAGGGCCTTAGAGCACTCAACACGGAGGTAAGAGATATGGGGAGACCAAGACAAACGAGTGTCAAGGAATAACCCCAAAAGCTTCGCGGAATCTTTGTATTCAAGGGGATGACCATAAAGCGACAAAGAGGGACGAAGAACAACCCGTTTCCGCGTAAAAGTCATGGCACAAGTCATAGAAGTAGAGAACTTGAAGCCATGACCTGTGGCCCAAGACGACACGGCATCAATTGCAAGTTGAAGCCGGCGTTGAAGGAGAGGCGAATCATCACCCTGACAACAAAGGGTAAGATCATCGACATAGAGAGCGGAGAAGACACCAGAAGGAAGAGAGGAAAGAAGACCATTGAGGGCAACAAGAAAAAGAGTAGTGCTCAGAACACTACCCTGGGGCACACCTTCGTATTGCTGAAAAGAGGGAGAGAGAGCGGTACCAAGGCGCACCCGAAAGGAACGACGAGAGAGGAAGCTGCGGAGAAAGAGAGGGAGATGACCACGAAGGCCAAAAGAATGAAGTTGAGAGAGGATATGATAACGCCAAGTGGTGTCGTAAGCCTTTTCTAGGTCAAAAAGGACGGCAACAACGGAGGTCTTCGCAGCAAAAGCAGTACGAATATAGACCTCCAAGTTCACCAGGACATCTGTCGTGCTGCGGCACTTGCGGAAACCAAATTGAGAAGGGGAGAGGAGGTGATGGTGTTCCAGGAACCACATCAGACGAACGTTAACCATACGTTCAAAGAGTTTGCAGACACAACTTGTGAGAGCAATAGGGCGAAAGTCCTTAGGGGAAGTACCCAGAGACCCCGGTTTGCGAACAGGGAGGACAACGGCATCGAGCTAGTCCTCAGGGACTGACGACGACTCCCAGATCCGATTATACAGACTCAGTAAATACTGAGACGTGCCCGGAGGGAGATGGCGAAGCATCTCATAATGAATACCATCGGAGCCCGCCGCCGTAGAACCGCAGAGGGCCAGGGCAGAACGAAGTTCAGAGAGAGAGAAGGGATCATTATAGGGAAGCTGAAGATGAGTGCAGAAATCTAAAGGACGAGACTCAAGGACAGGTTTACGAAGAAGGAAAGATTGGGGAAGATGAAGACCAGAGCTAACAGAAGAAAAATGGGAACCCAGTTCGGAAGCGACCTGCAACGGGTCCGCCACAAGAGTATCATGGAGGTGAAGGACCGGTGAAACATCGGGAACGAACTTACCCGCTATCTTGCGGATACGCTTCCAGATCTGGGCCAGAGGGGTCTCGGACGTAATTGATGAGACATAAGATGCCCAACATTCACGTTTAGCCGTACGGATGGCCCTACGGGCCACCGCACTCGCTTTCCGAAAGAAAAGAAAAGAATCGGTCGTCTGCCTACGGCGGTGCCTCTTCCAGGCTGCACGCTTACAGCGGACAGCCCGAGCACAGTCCGCATTCCACCAGGGAACGCACTTCCGTGGACCCCGAGAGGAAGAGCGAGGAATAGAGCGGAGGGCAGCGTTGAAGACAGTGTCATGAAAAAGGAGGAGAGCGCGAGAGAGAGGCAGAAGGGAGAGGTCAGAGAGAGCAGCACTGAGGGTAAATAGGGTCCAGTCCGCCTTAGCAAACTGCCACCTAGGGAAAGAGAGGGAAGGGCGAAAAGAGAAAAAGGAAACAAGGATGGGGAAATGATCACTTCCATGGAGGTCATCAAGAACCTGCCACGTGAAATCTAAGTAAAGAGAAGAAGAGCAGAGAGAAAGATCAAGACAAGAAAGGGTGGGAGTCCGAGAGTCCAAATGAGTGGGCTCACCAGAATTCAGAAGAGACAGGGAAGAAGAGAGGAGAAACGGCTCAAGGAGGCGACCCCGGGTATTCGTCAGAACGTCACCCCAAAGAGAATGACGACAATTGAAGTCACCCAGCAGGAGCACAGGCTCCGGCAAGGAGTCCAGGAGGTGTTTCAAATCAGGAAGAGAGAGCGGGACACTCGGGGGGAGATAAATGGAACAAACTGTGTACCATTTCCCCACAAAGATACGAGCAGCAGAACAATGGAGAGGCGAAGGAAAAAGTAAAGGAACAAAGGGAACAACAGCCCGAATCAAAAGAGCAGAAGAATTAGAAGCCCGAGCAATGGCTGGGGGGGGGGGAGAGAAAGGAATAGCCACGAAAACGACCAGGACGAGCACCGAGCATTGGCTCCTGGAGACAGACACAAAGGGGCGAAAACCGCGAAATCAGAAGTTGGAGTTCGAGGAAATTGGCGTAATAACCTCGAACGTTCCATTGAAGAATGGACAACGACGAGAAGAGAAAGGACAAAAACAGAGAACAAGGAAGAAACAAAGGCGAAAGACCAACAGAGCACGTTAAAGAATATCAGGGTCGGGACCAGGGTCAGCAAAGTCAGGGTTAGGGGGCATGGGTAAACTGAGCAAAGACGGAGGGAAGGAAACGGGAGAACAGAGCAGAGGTGGGCGGGCAGGGTCTGGAGGAGGAGGAGGAAGAGGAGGAGACAACGGAGAGGAGCCGTCAAGGACAGCAGCAGGAGGAGGGGGAGTAGAAAGAGGGGAGCGCACCCCAGCAAGAGCAGCAACCGAAAGGGAAGCAGGGGCCAAAGAAACCTCCATAGCAGGAACAGGGGGCGCAAGCACTGAAACGGGAGGGGAAGGAGCAACAGAGCCAGAAGGAGGAGCTGAGGAAGAAAGCGAAGCCTTCTTACCCGCCGGGGAAGAGGAAGGAGAGGAGCCAGGCTTACGCTTCTGACTTAAAGAGACCGGTGTCCCAGCAACTACGTACCGGGCAACGGATTCCAGTGTCTCAACAGGAGAAGCCGAACGAGAGCACACACGACGGCCGTTAGGAGAGCGATGGACATCCGCCCGCACCGACAGGCGGTGGGGAGAGCCAATAGATGGAGGAAGAGGATGGGAAGGAGGATCGGAGGGGGACGAGGAAGAAGACACAGAAGACACGACAGACCGGGTAGAAGGAAGGGGAACCCCAGACAGAGGACCAGGAGGAGGATTCTTCGGGAGAGAACCCAAAGGAACAGAGGAGGGGGCAGCGGGCGCATCAGGGTCCAAGGCCCGGAAACGGTTGTGAGTCTGAGGAAGGCGGGAAGGACGAGGAGAGGAAGAGCGCAACACGCGAGCATAAGAGATATTAGCATAAGGCGGGAGCCGGCGAACCTGGCGCCTCGCCTCAGGAAAAGATAAACGCTCCCGGTGCTTCAGGTTGAGGACGGCTGCCTCAAGCTTGTAATGGACACACGCACGGGAGAAGGTAGGATGGGCCTCACCGCAGTTGAGGCAACGAGCCTGGGGAGAAGCGCACTCCGACTTAGAGTGACCTTCGCCACCACACAAAGGACAGAGAGAGACAGTCCCGGAGCAGCGGAGGGCACCATGCCCAAACCTCCAGCACTTGTTGCAGAGCCGAGGAGAAGGAATGTACTCCTGGACAGAGCACCTGGCACCAGCAAGAATGACAGAGGGTGGAAGGGTCCTACCATCAAAGGTAATCTTCACAACCCGGAGGGGTTGACGGCGACTACCACGAGGGGGACGAGTAAACGTGTCCACCTGGAGAATAGAATGGCCCTGGGCAGCGAGGATATGGCGAATATCGTCGTGGCAGTCGCGCAGGTCCCGAACACCGGTTGCAACATGGGGCGGGAGCAAAATAGTGCCAACACTGGCATTCAATTGAGCGTTCTTCGAGACCCGAACGGGGGTCTCGCCAAGGCAGGATAAGGCAGCCAAGCGGGAAGCAGCATCCTGAGAAGGAGCAGCAACGACACGTGTACCGAGACGAGTGGGGTTGAAAGTAATGGAGGCATCCACGGAATCAATGAGATGTCGATGAAGGGAGAAATCGTCAGGAGGCGCAGAATCAAGAGGGAGGAGATCAAAATATTTGGCCCACGAAGCGGGACCAAACAAGGCTTGATAGGTAGCAGAACTGGAAGGAATCGAGCGAGGGCGGCCGTGACGAGAACGGCGGTGAGAACCCCCAGAGAGGGGTTAAAAGGCGCAGTAGTTACAACTAGAGAAGGAGCCGCGCCAGGGGACGAGGTAGTCACCACTGGGGGCTTGGGGCTCGACCCAACCACAGAGGAGGGAGGGGAGCCAGGGGAAGGAGTCAGAGAGGCCAAAGGAGGAGCAAGGTCGGGGCCCAATGCAGCGGAGGCTACAGAGCCCGGTCTTCCAATACGGACCGACTCGGGGGCTTGGTCGCCCACCCCACGAGCCTGAAAAGGTAAGCCAGAAGCAGCCGAAACAGGGGTTATCATCTTGACGAAATTAAGAATTCACTCACGAATGAGCCCCCACACCCACCATGGAGCCACAATTAGAGGCAGGACACCCAACAAGAAGCTATCGCCGATCTTGTCGGGGCCTCCTAGGGGTGCGTCGTGAGTATACGCCCCACAAACGCCACCTTAAGAAACCGACAGTCCGTCGAGATCGGGTTCAGTGACGAAGTGGGGATTGACAATAAAAGGGTCCCCTCGCTCTCGACGTCGGGTACTGCAGTTCTACGGGTGCATGAGTATGCCTCCTCAAGCACCCGGGCGTCAAAATAGAAGAAGGCCATGGAAGAACCAGAACGAGCAAAAGGTCGGCAGGAAACGGCAAGCAGATAGGAGAAGAGGGGGGAGAAAAACGAAACAGAAGGAAAAGGAAAAGGTGCCCAGCAGAATTGGAGAGGGCGACAGCAGGAGCACAAGGCTAGAAAAGGACAGAGGACTGTCCTAAGGAGCATCACACTCCAGCAGCCGCCCACGAAGCCCCCACACGGCGACAACGAGCTGAGCGGGGAGGGGGACAGTACATGGTAGTTTAAGTAGCGAACGCATGTCAACGAATAACGAGTATATATAACAAAACCATTGTCTTATGAAGTCTATTTAACTTCCAAACATATATTTTTTAATTAATGTTAAATGTTTTCTGGCTAGTTATGTTAGATTTTATTAAAAATACGTATTCTACTTGTTAACATTATAATTTAAATTTGTGATAATTTGAGCAGAGAAGTGCGACAACTGGATATGCCAACAAACACTTTCCAAACAACGATATATCTTGGATAAGTCGCTCCACAACATTGCTGCTTGGACCATCGACTTCCTTTGATGCTACTTATTTCATAATGAAATTATATTAGTTTGGAGTAAATATATGTTTTCTCATGTTCTGCATTCAGCACCCACATTATAGTGAGTAAATATACCATATTACTTCATTACTTAAATAATGCTAGGAGGGTTTGAGTAGCTTTGGGTATTTAGTGCACAGAATCTCCAATAGATGGGGGCGAGAGTCGCCCCATCTCTCTCACCTGAGAGAGAGTCGAAACTTAATTTAAAATTGATATATCTTTGTTCTCGAACATGATATATTTCATTTGGTGCAATTATAATAATGTTCATATATCGGTCTTTCTGGAGGCATATAAGATTTTAGGCTTTATTAGCGTATCTTTGTTAATTATACAATATATCGGCAAGTGCGTAGGCGTCTGCACTCCATGCCCGACAAGCTACTGAGCGCTACTATAAAAACATATGTATCTTCACTTGAGCTATAAATATGTCTATTGTAATGTATTTAAAATGAAGCTCTTATTTCTATCTTGCTTAAGACTTATAAAACATTTGTGTTTATTAACGAATTTACGTGAAATAAACATTGATCTGAGAGAGAGTTGCTCTGTCGTTCAGTCTGTACGGGGTGGGAGCTCCGTAATTTTTAAAATACAATAATCTTCATTAGAAATTTAAATATGTCTATAGTAAAGTGTTTAAAGTGAAGCTTATATGTCTGTCTTTCTTGAGACATATAAAACATATATGTTTACTAACGAATTCACGTGAAATAAACATTGTTCTGAGAGAGTCCTATAAGTCAAACAATCCTATAAGTAAAACCTATAGTCCTATAAGCCTATAAGCCTATAGTCCTATATAACCTAAGTCCTATAAGTCAAACAATCCTTGTAAATATTTATTGTATGTATGTACCTTACCTAAATAAAATTGTATTGTATTGTATTGTATAGAGTTGCTCGGTCGATCGATCTGTCCAGGGTCGGAGCTCGGCTCTTATAAAAGTACACGTATCTTCGGTTTAAATTTAAATATGCCCATGGTAAGTAAGTAAGTAATTATCAAAAGAAGGCACCAAACCGGGAAGGCTATGTAGCACCATCAAATACGCAAAATAATCAGAGGGCGCTAAATATCACCAAGGATGCCAATACGAGAACAAAAACGCATAAGGCGAACGATATCAAAAGTATCCGAGTCACCAAGAATTCTATCGAGGGACAGGTGGCCGCGAGGGGCGGTTGGAAAGCAAGACGCACGCTCGTCCTGGAAGTCAGGACATTCAAGAAGGACATGCACGACCGTAAGAGGGACAATGCAACTAGGACAATAAGGAGCAGGGCGGCGCTCCATCAAGTGACCATGGGTTAAGCGAGTATGGCCAATACGCAACCTCGCCAGAGCTGTTTCCCACCGCCGGTTACGGTGGAAGGAGGACGGCCACGAGGAAACACAACATTTAAGAGTACGTAGCTTGTTACCAGTAACAGACAACCAAGAAGCCTGCCAATGGGTAAGGACTGAGGAATGGATAACCGGGTAAAAGTCGGAATACGGAATGCCTTTACGAGAGATGGGACAAGAGCGGACAGCTTCCTTAGCGGCAGCATCCGCACGCTCATTTAAAGACACACCAATATGGCTGGGAACCCAACAAAACTCAACCGACTTAAATTTACTGTGAACGAGAAACAGCCAATGCTGGATCTCGACAACTACTGGATGAACCGGATTAAAGGACCCGAGAGCCATGAGGGCACTACGAGAGTCAACAACAACCACAAAGGAAGACTGACAACGAGAAAGCAGGAGACGAAGAGCATAGAGAATAGCATAAAGTTCCGCTGTAAAGATGCTAGTCTCCCGAGGCAAGCGACACATATAAGTGCGATCAGGAAAAACAACAGAGTAGCCAACACCGTCCGCTGACTTAGACCCATCGGTGAAGACAGAAACGGAGCGGGAGTGAGAAGAAAAGTGCTCCATGAAAAGGCGTTTTAGAACCGTAGGAGGGGTAAAAGCTTTAGGGATACGGGTCAAGGATGTACAAAACTGCGGAAGAGGGACCCTCCACGGGGGCAAAGAAGGAACAACACGAGGAGAAACATCAGAAATACGAACGGAGAGAGAATCCTGTAGGCGAGATAACCGGACAGAAAGAGGGAGGTGGTGAAGAGGAACAGGAACCGCAGGAGGGGTAAAAGTTAAAGCACGACAGAGGCGAGAGGAAGGATGTTGCAAGGACCGCGCAAGATAGCGAAGACAGTAGCGATCACAGCGGTCCTGGAGAGACAGGAAGCCAGTGTCAACATATAAGCTAAGGATGGGAGTCGAACGAAAGGCACCAGAACTGAGGCGCAACCCAGTATGGTGCAAAGCATCAAGATGGCGAAGAGTAGAAGGAGAAGCAGACGAGTAAGCAGGGCAACCATAATCGAGCTTAGACAGGACGAGAGAGGAATGTAAAGCAAGGAGAGTGCGCCTATGTGCCCCCCAAGAAGTATGGGACAAGACCCGAAGGAGGGTAAGGGCCTTAGAGCACTCAACACGGAGGTAAGAGATATGGGGAAACCAAGACAAACGAGTGTCAAGGAATAACCCCAAAAGCTTCGTGGAATCTTTGTATTCAAGGGGATGACCATAAAGTGACAAAGAGGGACGAAGAACAACCCGTTTCCGCGTAAAAGTCATGGCACAAGTCTTAGAAGTAGAGAACTTGAAGCCATGACCTGTGGCCCAAGACGACACGGCATCAATTGCAAGTTGAAGCCGGCGTTGAAGGAGAGGCGAATCATCACCCTGACAACAAAGGGTAAGATCATCGACATAGAGAGTGGAGAAGACACCAGAAGGAAGAGAGGAAAGAAGACCATTGAGGGCAACAAGAAAAATAGTAGTGCTCAGAACACTACCCTGGGGCACACCTTCGTATTGCTGAAAAGAGGGAGAGAGAGCGGTACCAAGGCGCACCCGAAAGGAACGACGAGAGAGGAAGCTGCGGAGAAAGAGAGGGAGATGACCACGAAGGCCAAAAGAATGAAGTTGAGATAGGATATGATAACGCCAAGTGGTGTCGTAAGCCTTTTCTAGGTCAAAAAGGACGGCAACAACGGAGGTCTTCGCAGCAAAAGCAGTACGAATATAGACCTCCAAGTTCACCAGGACATCTGTCGTGCTGCGGCACTTGCGGAAACCAAATTGAGAAGGGGAGAGGTGGTGATGGTGTTCCAGGAACCACATCAGACGAACGTTAACCATACGTTCAAAGAGTTTGCAGACACAACTTGTGAGAGCAATAGGGCGAAAGTCCTTAGGGGAAGTACCCAGAGACCCCGGTTTGCGAACAGGGAGGACAACGGCATCGAGCCAGTCCTCAGGGACTGACGACGACTCCCAGATCCAATTATACAGACTCAGTAAATACTGAGACGTGCTCGGAGGGAGATGGCGAAGCATCTCATAATGAATACCATCGGAGCCCGCCGCCGTAGAACCGCAGAGGGCCAGGGCAGAACGAAGTTCAGAGAGAGAGAAGGGATCATTATAGGGAAGCTGAAGATGAGTGCAGAAATCTAAAGGACGAGACTCAAGGACAGGTTTACGAAGAAGGAAAGATTGGGGAAGATGAAGACCAGAGCTAACAGAAGAAAAGTGGGAACCCAGTTCGGAAGCGACCTGCAACGGGTCCGCCACAAGAGTATCATGGAGGTGAAGGACCGGTGAAACATCGGGAACGAACTTACCTGCTATCTTGCGGATACGCTTCCAGATCTGGGCCAGAGGGGTTTAGGACGTAATTGTTGAGACATAAGATGCCCAACATTCACGTTTAGCCGTACGGATGGCCCTACGGGCCACCACACTCGCTTTCCGAAAGAAAAGAAAAGAATCGGTCGTCTGCCTACGGCGGTGCCTCTTCCAGGCTGCACGCTTACAGCGGACAGCCCGAGCACAGTCCGCATTCCACCAGGGAACGCACTTCTGTGGACCCCGAGAGGAAGAGCGAGGAATAGAGCGGAGGGCAGCGTTGAAGAGAGTGTCATGAAAAAGGAGGAGAGCGCGAGAGAGAGGCATAAGGGAGAGGTCAGAGAGAGCAGCACTGAGGGTAAATAGGGTCCAGTCTGCCTTAGCAAACTGCCACCTAGGGAAAGAGAGGGAAGGGCGAAAAGAGAAAAAGGAAACAAGGATGGGGAAATGATCACTTCCATGGAGGTCATCAAGAACCTGCCACGTGAAATCTAAGTAAAGAGAAGAAGAGCAGAGAGAAAGATCAAGACAAGAAAGGGTGCGAGTCCGAGAGTCCAAATGAGTGGGCTCACCAGAATTCAGAAGAGACAGGGAAGAAGATAGGAGAAACGGCTCAAGGAGGCGACCCCGGGTATTCGTCAGAACGTCACCCCAAAGAGAATGACGACAATTGAAGTCACCCAGCAGGAGCACAGGCTCCGGCAAGGAGTCTAGGAGGTGTTTCAAATCAGGAAGAGAGAGCGGGACACTCGGGGGAAGATAAATGGAACAAACTGTGTACCATTTCCCCACAAAGATACGAGCAGCAGAACAATGGAGAGGCGAAGGAAAAAGTAAAGGAACAAAGGGAACATCTGCACGAATCAAGAGAGCAGAAGAATTAGAAGCCCCAGCAATGGCTAGGGGGGGGGGAGAGAAAGGAATAGCCACGAAAACGACCAGGACGAGCACCAAGCATTGGCTCCTGGAGACAGACACAAAGGGGCGAAAACCGCGAAATCAGAAGTTGGAGTTCGAGGAAATTGGCGTAATAACCTCTAAAGTTCCATTGAAGAATGGACAACGACGAGAAGAGAAAGGACAAAAACAGAGAACAAGGAAGAAACAAAGGCGAAAGAGCAACAGAGCACGTTAAAGAATATCAGGGTCGGGATCAGGGTCAGCAAAGTCAGGGTTAGGGGGCATGGGTAAACTGAGCAAAGACGGAGGGAAGGAAACGGGAGAACAGATAAGAGGTGGGGGGGCGGGGTCCGGAGGAGGAGGAGGAAGAGGAGGAGACAACGGAGAGGAGCAGTCAAGGACAGCAGCAGGAAGAGGGGGAGTAGAAAGAGGGGAGCGCACCTCAGCAAGAGCAGCAACCGAAAGGGAAGCAGGGGCCAAAGAAACCCCCAAAGCAGGAACAGGGGGCGCAATCACTGAAACGGGAGGGGAAGGAGCAACAGAACCAGAAGTAGGAGCTGAGGAAGAAAGCGAAGCCTTCTTACCCGCCGGGGAAGAGGAAGGAGAGGAGCCAGGCTTTCGCTTCTGACTTAAAGAGACCGGTGTCCCAGCAACTACGTACCGGGCAACGGATTCCAGTGTCTCAACAGGAGAAGCCGAACGAGAGCACAAACGACGGCCGTTACGAGAGCGATGGACATCCGCCCGCACCGACAGGCGGTGGGGAGAGCCGATAGATGGAGGAAGAGGATGGGAAGGAGGATCGGAGGGGGACGAGGAAGAAGACACAGGAGACACGACAGACCAGGTAGAAGGAAAGGGAACCCCAGACAGAGGACCAGGAGGAGGATCCTTCGGGAGAGAACCCAAAGGAACAAAGGAGGGGGCAGTGGGCGCATCAGGGTCCAAGGCCCGGAAACGGTTGTGAGTCTGAGGAAGGCGGGAAGGACGAGGAGAGGAAGAGCGCAACACGCGAGCATAAGAGATATTAGCAAAAGGCGGGAGCCGGCGAACCTGGCGCCTCGCCTCAGGAAAAGATAAACGCTCCCGGTGCTTCAGGTTAAGGACGGCCGCCTCAAGCTTGTAATGGACACAGGCACGGGAGAAGGTAGGATGGGCCTCACTGCAGTTGAGGCAGCGAGCTTGGGGAGAAGTGCACTCCGACTTAGAGTGACCTTCACTCCCACACAAAGGACAGAGAGAGACAGTCCCAGAGCAGCAGAGGGCACCATGCCCAAACCTCCAGCACTTGTTACAAAGTCGAGGAGAAGGAATATACTCCTGGACAGAGCACCTAGCACCAGCAAGAATGACAGAGGATGGAAGGGTCCTACCATCAAAGGTGATCTTCACAACGCGAAGGGGTTGACGGCGACGACCACGAGGGGGACGAGTAAACGAGTCAACCTGGAGGACAGAATGGCCTTGGGCATCAAGGATATGCTGAATATCATCGTGGCAATCCTGCAGATTCCGACCACCGGTTGCAACATGGGGTGGGAGGAGAATACTGCCAACACTGGCATTCATCTGAACGTTCTTGGAGACCCGAACAGGGATCTCGCCAAGGCAAGATAAGGCAACCAAGCGGGAAGCCGCATCCTGAGAAGGAGCAGCAACGACACGTGTACCGAGATGAGTGGGGTTGAAAGTAACAGACGCATCCACGGAATCTACAAGATGCCGATGGAGGGAGAAATCGTCAGGAGGCGCAGAATCAAGAGGGAGGAGATCAAAGTATTTGGCCAATGAAGCAGGACCAAACAAGGCCTGATACGCATCAGCACAGGAAGGAATCGAGCGAGTGCGGTTGGGGCGTGAACGGCGTTGAGAACCCCTAGAGAGAGAGGGGTCAAAAGGTGCAGTAGTCACAACGAAAGACTTAGCAACACCTGGGGACGAAGTGGTCACCACCGGGGGCTGGAGGCTCGACCCAACCACAGAGGAGGGAGGGGAGCTGGGGGAAGAAGTCAGGACGGTCAAAGGAGGAGCAAGGTCGGGGCCCAACGCAGCGGGAGCTACAGAGCCTGGTCTTCCAATACAGGCCGACTCGGGGGCTTGGTCGCCCACCGCACGAGCCTGAGAGGGTACAACGGAAACATTCAACGACAGAGATGAAAAGTGACAAATTCATCCACGAATGTGCCCCCATACCCACCATGGAGCCACAATTAGAGGCAGGACACCCAACAGGAAGCTATCGCCGATCATGCTGGGGCCCCCTAGGGGTGCGTCGTGAGTATACGCCCCACAAACGCCACCTTAAGAACCATCAGTCCGTCGAGATCGGGTTCAGCGACGAAAAGGGGATTGACAATAAAAGGTTTCCCTCGCTCGAGACGTTGGGTACTACAGTTCTACGGGTGCAAGAGTATGCCTCCTCAAGCACCCGGGCGTCAAAATAGAAGAAGTCCAAAGAAATAATCCAAAACAAGCAAAAGGTCGGCAGGAAACGACAAGCAGATAGGAGAAGAGGGGGGAGAAAAATGAAACATAAAAAAAAGGAAAAGCGATCCGGCACAATTGGAGAAGACAGCAGCAGGAGTGCAAGGCCAGAAAAGGACAGAGGACTGCCCAACGGAGCATCACACTCCGGCAGCCGTCCACCAAGCTTCCTCACGACGCCAACGGGCCGGATGGGGAGGGGGCCATGGCTCACTAGTGGCATTCTCAACTCAATCAACAAGAAACAAGAATATGAAAAGAAACTTAGGATTGGCCTAGTTTCAAAGGAAGTAGCTAAAAGGTACTCATCAATGCTTACCAGTATCATAAGAAAGGCAAAACTTGCATATTATGTGAATAGATTCAATGAAGCAAAAGGCAACATGAAAAGCACTTGGAAAACAATCTCTAGTATCCTAGGAACTAAACAACACTCACATAACCAAATAAAACTCTACAAGGATGGGGATATACCGTCAACTGATTTAGAAATGGCAAATGAATTTAATAGTTTCTTTTCATCGGTTGGTGCTAATCTTGCCAGTAAAATCCCACAGACTCAGACACATATTAACACATATATCTCAGGCAGCTATCCAAACTCTCTTCTCCTTTCACCAATTAGCCCGGCAGATGTTGTGTCCATCATACACTCTCTAAAAACCAAGGCAGGGAACACCAGTGAAATTCCGTCTATTGTGTACAAGAGAGCCTCCCATGCCCTTGCCCCACCCATAGCCCTACTGTTCAACAAATCTATAGTGTCACACCTTCCCTCATATCCTCAAAAAAGCAAGAGTAACGCCAGTCCATAAAGGAGGCAATCCGGCGGACATAAACAATTATAGACCAATATCAAATCTACAAATTCTATCAAAAATATTTGAAAAAATTATTTACAAACAGCTCTATTCCTACCTCGTAAAATTCGACATACTCAGCCCCTGCCAGTTTGGCTTCCGGTCCCAAAAGAGCAGCAACGATGCAATCATTAGTCTCCTTGACGTTATCTACTCAGCCCTTGACAAAAATGAGTTTCCGATTGGACTCTTCATTGACCTAAGAAAAGCCTTTGATACTGTTAATCACAACTACCTCTTACTTAAACTCCAGCATTATGGAATCGAGGGCCTTGCCCTTGACTACATCCGATCCTATCTTAGTGACAGACACCAATATGTAACCATCAATGATACAACTTCTTCCACTCTACCAATTACCGTTGGAGTGCCACAGGGCAGTATCTTAGGACCTCTTTTATTTCTTATATATATAAACGATCTGCCTAATGTCTCTAATATTCTCAAACCTATATTGTTTGCTGACGATACCACCCTTATCTATTCAGACCTCAACCCACATACACTAAATAATGTTGTGAATAATGAATTAAAAAAAGTCCACTTATGGATGTCAACGAACAAACATTAAACATCGAAAAGACTTACTACATCATATTTGGAAGCAAATCATCAAATGCAATTCAGCTACAGATAGACAACATTAACATCAGTAATAAAAATGATGGCAAGTTTCTTGGCCTATTCCTAGACAAGAGACTCAACTTCAGCACCCACATTCAACACATAATTAAGAAAGTCTCTAAGAAAGTTGGTATACTCTCCAAAATCAGATATTATGTTCCTAACTCTGCTCTCCTCTCACTATATTATGCCTTAATCTACCCCTATCTTAATTATGGTATCTGTGCATGGGGGTCTACCACTGCAAACCACCTTAAGCCCATCATCACACAGCAAAAATCTGCTATCAGAATAATAACTAACTCTGCTTTCAGATAACACTCAGCTCCCTTGTTTAAATCCCTAAACTTGCTAAATATTAACTCCACACATTCTCTTGTGCGAACTACATTTACAAAACTCTGTTCTTAAATGCAAACCATGCTCTGAAACTCTCCCTGGAGAGATGTAATAGGACCCATTATCACCACACCAGAAATAAATATCTCTTTGATATCCCCAGGGTCAAACTTATTCTGTGTAAACACTCTATGCGGGTCCGTCTAATTACCACAAGCTACACAAGCTTCAGAAAGCTTCCTGGCAATACGTTAGTAATGAATAAATATATGTTATGTTAAATTAGGCTGACCTAACCTAACCTAACCTAACCTATCCTAACCTAACCTAACTTAACTAAACCAAACCTAACCGAAGCTTGGATCGTCGACTTGATTTGGTGTCACCAGCTTTTTATTTTCGTCTAATTTCTTTATAAAAAGATACTTTTTCAGATTAAAATTATGATTTTTCGTGTTGGACATTCAGCACTAACATTATAATGAGTAAATATATCATATTTATTCATTACTAACGTATTGCCAGGAAGCTTTCTGAAGCTTGTGTAGCTTGTGGTAATTAGACGGACCGCTCTATGCAAATTAAGGGACCTAGTCTATGGAACTCACTCCCTAGTGAATTGAAAAACTGTAAAACTTTTGCCTTATTTAAAAGCAAAACCAAAAAGTACCTAATTTCATCTTGTTAGTTTCCTACACTGAGCTTTAAATTTGCTCTGTACCTAGTGTTACCCAATCTCCTAATTTTTATGTAGTATCAAACAACCTTATCATTGCTGTCTTCTTTTATGTGCTAGCCATATGCTGTATTGTGACTACCAATTTTTGTCAACTACCATTCAAGCTGTCATTGCAATCAATCTTATATTGTGTCTGCTGTATTGTGCTTACCAATTTTTGTCAACAACCATTCAAGCTGTCATTGCAATCAATCTTAGCTACCTATGTGCTTTAATATACTGTACCTACAATTTTCTCTCATCTTCTTTTTTTCACTCCATGGAACTGTTATCATTTTTTTGTCTATAAATTTTGCAAGTATTTACCTACTTAAAATTTTCTTAGATTAAGGACCTGCCCTAAATGCTGCGCGTACTAGTGGCTTTACAAGACTGTAATTACCATATTATGTATCCTCACATTCCCAATGTACCTTCTTGTATATAAATAAATAAATAAATAAATAAATAAATAAATAAATAAATAGCCTGTATATAAACTAGAAATCCACCATTCTGTTTGTAACTCATCTTGCATGTTTGCCCAAAATGCTATGTGTATTAGTGGATTTAGTTACTGTATGTACTAGCTGTATGTATAAATCCAACATTATGTTTGTAACTCATCATCTATGTATGTACTTTTCCTGAATAAAAATTTGATTTTGAATTTTGAAATTTGTATGTACTTTTAAATAAATAAAAATTATTTATGAATTTATTTTGTTATTACACTCTCTCTTTTAAACTGGTTGGGAGGCATACAAATTTTAATTAAATTTTAGTAATTTAATTAATTTAGCATTCCCAATAATTAGGAAACCAGCGATAGGAAATCTCATAAATGCACCTCACAATATAAACTGGGAATCTGAACTCAACAATACACAGGATATAAATTCATATTGGATATAAACTGCCAAAAGATTAAAACCTTTGGCTCACAAGTGGCATACTTAAAGCAATTGCAATCAATTGCAATTGATTGCAAATTACTGGTGACACTCTATTACTCCCTCATCTATCCATATCTCAACTATGGCATTTGTGCTTGGGGTTCTACTACCCAAAATCATTTACGTCCTCTAATTACTTAACACAAAGCTGCTATTAGGACAATATCCAACTCTAGCCCCAGACATCACTCGGTACCCCTACTCAAATCTCTGAATATGTTAGATATTAAGTCATTGCATGTGTATTATACATATATAAAACGCTGAACTGTAATGCCAATCCTGACCTCTAAAGATTCATTGAAGGTTGTAACAGAACCCATGAGCACCACACCAGAAATAAATACAGTTTTGATATTCCTAGAGTACGACTTAATCATACTAGAAATGCTCTTCAAATCAAGGGACCCAGAATGTGGAATGATCTTCCCAACCATGTTAAAGACAGTACCTCTCTCAACCAGTTTAAGATAAAAATGAAGCACTACCTAATAAATTCCCTGTAACCTACCTTACCCCTCTGTTGTCAACCCATGTTTTTTTTTTTTTTTTTTTTCAAAATAACGCTGTTTGAATGTAATTTTCTGTAATAATTTGTAATTGTATTTGTGCTGCTTTTTAAACCCTGTTCCCCCCCCCTCTTTTACCTCTATTTTTATTTTTTCTCAACACATTTTATTCTTTTTACCCATTAGTTTTAAGCTTTAGTCATTAATGTTTTTCCTGCCCGAAACGCTTTGCGTAATAATGGCTTTAGGCATTGTATGTACTAGCTCTATCTATTAACCCAACAAACTTTGTAAAATCTCTTGATGTATGTACCTTACCTAAATAAACATTTATTTATTTATTTATAATTAACAAGAAACACGAATATGAAACAAAACATAGAATTGGCTTAATTACAAAAGAAGTTAAGAGATACTCATCAATGCTTATCAATATAATATGATGAGCCAAAGCTTCCTTTTATGAGAATAGATTTAAAGAAGCAAAAGGAAATATGAAAATGAAAAAATCCACAAGGGCCGTGACGAGGATTGAACCTACATCTGAGAGCATCCCAGACACTGCTTTAATCGACTGAGCAACGACATGGATAAGGGCCTCGTCACGGCCCTTGTGGATTTGTTCATTTGATGCATCACGCTATTGTGATTTCTTTGTGTAGTGAAATATGAAAAGTACATGGAAAGCCATCTCTAACATCCTAGAGTCTAAACAACAATCACATAACAAGCAGATAAAACTCTCCAATGATGGTTACACACCTGCAACAGACTTAGATATTGCAACTGAATTTAATAGCTTTTTTTCATCAATTGGAACAAACCTTGCCAGAAAAATCCCAGAGACCCAGACACATGTTACTACAAATCTCACAGGCAACTGTCCTAATTCTTGTTGACAGAGCACTTGGGCTCTGTCAACAAGCTGTTCTACCTCTTAAGAGGTAGACTATATTGCTCTGGACTCTATACATTCCTATCTCAGTGACAGACATGTACATGTGGTCATCAATAGCATAACCGTCCTTACTTTACTCACTTGAACATAGGGGTGCCACAGGGCAGCATCTTGGAACCTCTCACATTTCTTATATACATCAATGATGTGCCAAATGTTTCTAGCATTCTTAAACCTATACTATTTGCAGACGATACTACCATTGTCTATTCTCACCCTACCCACACACACTAAATAATATTGTCAACAGTGAATTAAAGTCCACTCATGAATGTCAACCAATAAACTTACACTAAACATAGAAAAGACATTCCACAGTTTATTTGGTAGTAAATTATCAAATCAGATTCAACTTCAGATAGACAATGTTAACATTATCCATAAAAATGATGGGAAGATGACCAAATCACACGCCATTAGATGAGGAGATGACGACATTTCGGTCCGTCCTGGACCATTATCAAATCGATATTATCATGGTCCAGGATGAACCGGGATGTTGTCGTCTCATCTTCTGGTGTGTGGTTTGGTCATCATAGTCTTAAGATTAATTTGATTGTTGAACTTCTTACCAAACAAAAACCAGAAAACCTTCTTACCAGTCTGTAAAACGTCTTGTCGATGTTAAGGGTAAGTTTGTTAACAGTTAATTTAATGGACTTAATTTTGTTCAGTATGCACCGTGTCATTTAGAATAAGTGGGTTAGCGTGTGAGAAAATATGAAGATTGTTTCTTCATGTGATGAAGAGAAAATATGAAGGTATTTGGATTATATATATATATATATATATATATATATATATATATATATATATATATATATATATATATATATATATATATATATATATATATATATATATATATATAAGAAAAACGAGTGGACCAAGTATGCTACCCTTGCAGAATGCCAACGTTAATTGAGAGCTTTTATTGGTCCTGACGCCACACTGTATTATCACACGAGGATAACCTCAATAAATTCCTCTCCCTGTGTGATCTAACAAACTGACCCTATTAGTGCCTCAACTTAATTATCCCATTGTTACCAATAATGTATGTTATTAACAGGAGTTAACTAAGTTCTATAAGATATTGTTACTGTAGGTGGACAGTGACCTTGTATGTTAAGATAATTGTCAAGTAAATTAATAATATTAATAATAATTTATTCACAAGCAAGTACAATGGGTTGGTGAGATTACATAAGATTGGTATTTTTACATTCTTGTAAGGTCACTAACACGCACAGTGTTTCCTGCAAGTTCTATAACATATAGTTACTGTGAGTGACCAGTTACTTTGTATGTTGAGATAATTGCCAAGTAAGTTCTATAACATTTCTAATTACTGAGAGTGGACAGCGACTTTTTATGTTGAAACAATCGTCCAGTTCTATATACTGTAATATAATTAAAAGGTAATAGGTAAGAGTCAAGTATTACACCATATTATATCTATAAATAATATGGGCCAATGATTGCAAATAAGCAAATAATAACTTCACATTCACATCCATCAACACAACACGAACCTAAACTGCCAATCAAAACAAACTATAGTGTTTTGGTTTGCCTAGATGACAAATTGCAAGCCGTGGTTTGGCCACAGGGCGGCAAAAACCGTAGCTCTTTGACCTTTAATATGTGGCTAGTAAAAAATTCTTGACAATGTGAATATTCTATTAGTTTCTACCCGAATCCAAGGCAAGAAATGCACGACTATATAAAAAGTTCCGATACTTGTGGAACAAAGTTTGCATACACAGTTAAAGGAGGTAAATCTTTGTGTCTTGTTTGCCAAGTGCCATTCAGTCATTACAAAGCCAAGAACTTGAAACGCCAGTATGAACCCAATCACAAAAACTTTTCATATGATTATCCACCTAAATCAGACTTTAGGAAAAATAAGTGAAATGAGTTAAAATCATCAATAAATAGCCAGCAGACACTGTTGACATTATTCAGTAAGGAAGCTGTGGCTCTCAAATGGTTCTCCTGCAGCTCTCAAACATCTTAGGTTTATCATTTGCAGCTCTTACAGTAAGCAAGTTCGGCCACCCTGCCATAAAGGCTACTCTTATACCTGGTAAAACAGGCCTATAATAATCATACACACTAATTATGCAATGATTAAATTTAGACATATCTACAAATTAATAATCATTACACTGTAATTTATAGTTAGAAATACTTATTAATCAAAGATATTGAGAATAATGCAAATATAGACATCTGATGTAAATACTAGCAGTAATTAAGCCTAGGCTAACTATATTCAATGAAATACTAAAAAAAAAAATTTAAATTCTAGTCATGGTAGTATACTATAAATGAAAAATGTCACTTTATAAAATGGGTTAATACAAGTGGCAGAGTCAGGCTAATATTATTGTCAGATAAGATAATATAATTGCCAGTATTCAAATATAATTGTGTCAGGATAATATATTTACCAGCACGCTAATGTAGCTGCCAGTGTCAGGCTAATATAATTGCCAGTCAGGGTAATATTACTGCTAGTTAAGATAATATAACTGCTAGTCAGGGGGTAATATAATTGCCAGTCAGACTCATTTAATTGAGTCAGGTTAATATAATTGCCAGTCAAGCTAATGCAATTCTCAGTCAGGATATACGTAATATAATTGCTAATCAGTATAATATTATTGCAGGTTAAGATAATATAATTGTCAGTCAGGATAATATAACTGCTATAACATAAATATCTCAGTCTGGCAAATATTATATAACAGCTGAGTAATATATATTACTATATATCGTTGGGCTAGAGAAAATATATTTTTCCAACAAAGAAAATTATAAATGCCAGTCAGGCTAATATGACTACTGAACTAAGGTTAGCCTTTTATCAGTATCTATCTTAATGCACACAATAATACAGGGGTTAGATCACTATAACTACTGTGGATAGGTCAGACTACTAAAAATATCTGATGCAAATATAAATGAAGAGGTTTAGTTGAAATAAATTCCAGTCTAATATATATTTGTTAATGATTTATATATCTCAGTCATTAAGCAAAATAAAAAAATAATTTTAATATTTCATAAAAATAGTACAATAGTATATATATAAAACCACAGTTAAAAGTTAACAAATCAACTAGAGTGCTTTTGGCTTCCTTTCAAGCCTTCAACTGTGGTGGCAGTGATGGCACTGCCAATGCCAGCACTGTGGCTGTGAAATATTGCCACGTTTGTTCTGTGGCAGAGAAGAAAGTGGAACGGAAGCTATGAGGTACACAGATATCAAAGAAGACAATTGGTACCAGTTGTAGATACACGATCATGACGACAGAAAGGAAAATAGGGCAGGGGTTGGAGAGTGAGAAACAAGTTATAGTGAAATAGCAACACCATGTTTTTGAATACAGTATATGGAATTGGGTAAGCTAAAACAGTATAAAAATATATAATGAAATAATTGGTTGCAGCTATGGAGAGTGCAAGATATTTTCCTGATAAAGTTAACAATTTCCAACAATTTTAAAATTGTAAAAATGGTATTATAAGTTAATGAACTAATATGTGCTTTATTATACATTACACTTAAAACATTTTCCGATTTATCTCTCACACTCAAAATGTTTAACCAATCACCCAAATGCACCATCTTGTGAGTTTTCATATTACAAAGATGACTGAATCTCTTCCAAAACTCTGGACACTCATGAAGGTTTATCATTCAAATGCACTAACATGTGTGCTTTTATACCGTTACGTGACTTGTATAATCTGCCACATTTATCACACTCAAAAAGCCTTTCTTCTGTATGTACTGACATGTGACTTATTATAGAGCCACGAGCTCTAAACCTTTTGCCACACTCATCACACTCAAAAGGTCTTTCATCATTGTGCATCATCATGTGAGTCTTCATACTGCCAAGGTGTCTGAACCTCTTCCCACACTCTGGACACTTTTGAGGTTTTCCACCCGAATGCACTAACATGTGACGCTTCATATTTCCAAGATGAGTAAATACCTTCCCACACTCTGGACACTTATGAGGTTTTTCAGCCAAATGCACTAACATGTGATGCTTCATACTTCCAATATGAGTAAATACCTTCCCACACTCTGGACACTTATGAGGTTTTTCACCCGAATGCACTAACATGTGACGCTTCATATTTCCAATATGAGTAAATACCTTCCCACACTCTGGACACTTATGCGGTTTTTCACCCAAATGCACTAACATGTGAGTCTTCAAACTTCCAAGGTGTCTGAACCTCTTCCCACACTCTGGACACTTATGAGGTTTTCCACCCGAATGCACTAACATGTGAGTCTTCATATTTCCAAGACGAGTGAATACCTTACCACACTCTGGACACTTATGAGGTTTTTCACCCGAATGCACTAACATGTGACGCTTCATATTTCCAATATGAGTAAATACCTTCCCACACTCTGGACACTGGTGAGTCTTCATCTTCTTTATGATAGGTGCAGTTTGTGGGAAGGTTTTCTCCTCGGATGACTGCATGAGTGTTGATGCTGGGTGACGCCTCACGGTGGGGCGTCAATGTTAAGTCTTAGGCAAGGCTTGAGTGTTGTTTCTTAGGCTGTTGTAGAGTTAGACTTGATGTGGGCACTTGAAGGTCAATGGTGGGCTTCTTCTTTATGATAGGTGCAGTTTGTGGGAAGGTTGTTGTGTTGATTTAGGGACGACGACGATCGTACGTGGGAAGGTTTTATGCTCATGTCTGGACACTCACCGTCCCGTGTTGTGATAATGGCGGCGACGCTCACCTAGGCGTTCCAGTGTTCTTTCTGGTGCCACACATTATTTTTCCTACTTCTTACTTTTGTTTGTAACTGGTTTTCTACATTTAAGTCTTAGGTTTTCCTCATTTTTTTTCAAATTAAAGAATATGCTTGCAATTTATTTATAAAAATATAATGGTACACGTTTATATACTTTCTGAAGGAAACATTGCTCCCATGGTGAATGCACTACTTTGCATTTAAATTTTGCCCTGAGGGGCAAGTTGGTTGCGTGTTGGACGCGGTCGTGTTTGGGTGTGTTTTGAGTGAGCTCCCGCGGAGGTGGCCGGTGTCATGGCGGCGGCTGGAGGCGCACATGGCGTCTCTCGTACAACCATCGACGATACCTTAGAAGATGTTGGAAAACCATTACTGCATACCACAAAATTGAATCCTGAACGTCACCCGGTCATAGAAGAGGACCCCGAAGGAGAATTCATAGACAGCAAACACCATAGTAAGGCAAACAGACTGGAGGCAAAGCGCCGCCATTTATCAGAGGTAAACAGAAATGAGGCCGACGCCACGCGGCCTCAATATCCACACCCACCGCTCAACCAAGGTAGGCCAAGCTCTTCGGAGTTACAAACCTTTATCATTGCTTTTGAGGGCGAAAATGAGAATATTTTCCGAAATAGTAGGGCACAAAGCATCCTATATAATGCCATTCCCCACAAATTCGGAATCGACGTGCACGATATCAGACCAAACAAACTAAAGAACCTGATCGCAGTGGATCACAAACACAGCGCGGAACTGGAGATTTCAAACATTACTGACATCTGTGGTTACAAAGTTAGGTGCTATAAACCACTAGGAGACAGATTAGTGAAATATGTAATCCGGCATGTTGTAGACATCAGCGCAGAAGACATTAAGGCACAACTCGACACAAATGGCATCCCACTCTATGAAATAAAAAAATTTATGCGACGAACGAACGGAGAACTGAGTGATACAGGCACCGCCCTGCTTACTTTTCTGGACTACGTTCCCCCTGATAGGATTTGGTTAAACGGCTTCCTCCACAAACTAGAGGTGTATGTTCCGCGTCCCACCCAATGTTTTAAATGCAAGGGTTTTAACCATACCTCGAAGGGCTGCACTAAAGATATCAAATGTGGGAAATGCTCTGGTTCCCACTACACACAAACCTGTGCATCGGATACACTCACCTGCTCAAACTGTGGTGGCGAGCATGACATCACATTTAAACAATGTCCCTCTTACGTAGCAGCAGCAGCGAAAATGAAGGTTCCCCCTACCACCAACCTGCTATACAGCAGCGCATTAAAAAAACCTTCCTCAGCTCATCACCAACCTCTACCTCACACTCAACCACAACCTTCGCTTGTACCGGATATCCCTGTCTCCGACAATCCCGCAACCCCAGGGTCCAACCACCTCTCACAAAACGCGCAACTGAATCCTGATTTAGTTGAAACTCTCGTCACTCGCCTCGAAAATGATCTTATTGAAACGATCGTCACTCGCATCGAAAATGCACTGGAAAAGACCCTGGACCGACTCCTAACAAAATTTTTTGCCCAAGTACCACAACCCACCCCTGAGGCTGACCCAACAGACCCCCCATCAACAGTTACGGACACTGACATCCGCCCAAATAAAGCTACCAATGCTGGACACACATTGTTTGATCAGATGATGGAAAAACTCCTAATTACCTCCTTAGCGCGCCTCACCAAAACCACTCCCCAGGCTGACGTGCCACAAACCCCAACCACCAGTACCAAGAGTAAGACACAGCCCCCATCCACATCTAGGTATCCAACTCGTACCACTATGAGCGCACCAAAGAAAACAGACACATCCACAACCCAAACATCCTAAATGGCTCCCCTAACCTTCATGACTTGGAACGCAAAAAGCATCAAAACATCCCTCACAGAACTTAAACAATTCCTCTACTCATCCAAACCGGACTTAGCATTCATCACCGAATCCTGGCTCACTCCCAAACAAAATCCCGTATTTAAAAACTTTCAGATGCAGAGACTGGACAGACCCAACCGTATGGGGGGTGGTATTTTCCTTCTAACACGAAGTAATATGACATGTAAACCTGTAACACTAACGTATTTTGTGAACGGTAAATTAGAAGTTCTAGCATGCCTAATACCTTATAATGGTACACACATATCCTTTCTGGGTATATACAACCCTGGAGGCACCATAAACTCAAATGAACTGGAATTTTATCTTAACCAATTACGACACCCGATCATTGTTACAGGTGATCTCAATGCTAACCACCCCACATGGAGTAGAGGTACCCAAAATACTGCAGGCACCGATTTGTACAACTACTTGGACACTACACCATATACTCTTCTTTCGCCGCCCTACCTTGCAACCTACTTTAACTACAGAACCAATTATGAAGCCTCACTGGACATCTGCTTTGGCTCTGCACACTTTCAACATGAACTACAGTTTCATACTGGACCAGATATTGGTAGTGACCACAAACCCCTCATAATAAAATTTACTAACTTTCACCCACCAACCCACCCGCTTACGCTTCCCAAGTGGAACATAAAGTACCTAGACAAGAAAAAATGGGCTGATATTGTCCGCCTCCCAGACACAGATGAAGTAGACCCTAACAAGCGCCTGTCCACAATCACCTCGGCCATAAATTCTGCAGCCACCCAAATGCTTAAGAAAACTTCAGGACATAGGTCCAACAAACCACTTAAACCGTGGTGGAACGCGGAATGTGCACGAACAGTCGCTTTACGCCGACGAGCCATTCAAAAACAAAGACGTCAACCCTCCCTACAGAACTGGGTCAATCTCCGGCGGGCTACAGCAGCGGCCAAAAAAACCATACTATCAGCAAAACGAGCATCATGGGCAACATTCTGTGATAGCCTCACACCCACAACGCCGCACTCAAAAGTCTGGGCTACTTTTAACAGCATTAAAGGTCGCCCAACATTCCCTTCGTTCCCCCTGATGATCAACGGTTCACTCTGTCAAACACCTCAGGAGCGTGCAAGTGTTCTCGCTGAATGCCTTAAAGTTACCCTCTCAACACCCTTCCTTCATGCCCAAGAACTCTCTCTCAGACAAGAAATTGACCGTGCCATACCGCTGCCCATGCTCGGCGTCGACAACGTGTACACCTTAAGCGAGCTACGATTGGCCTTAAACCGCCTACCTCTTGGCAAGGCACCTGGAGAGGATGGAATTCCATATGAGCTCATCAAATATCTTCCACCGACTGCACACAGCACTCTTCTAAACTATTACAATCTATGCTGGACTCACGGAAATATTCCTTCACAATGGCAGACCAGCATTATTCTTCCGTTCCTTAAACCAGGAAAAGACCCATCCCAACCTGCGTCATACAGACCTATCTCCCTACTATCATGCCTCAGTAAAGTCATGGAAAGGCTAGTACATACTCGCCTCCAATGGTACCTAGAGTATAACAATATTATACCTTCACTCCAAGCTGGATTTCGACCGCAATGCTCCACGCTAGATCAAATACTCTGCCTTGAACATGAAATCCGCACCTCTCTCAGAAGCAGTAAATATTGTCTTGTTGTCTACCTAGACCTCAAAGGAGCTTTTGATAGCATTCCTCATACTTGCCTCCTCGCAAAGCTTGCACGTTTAGGCGTACAGGGAAGATTACTTTTATGGTTACAGTCCTATCTCACAAACCGGACCCCCAAAGTCTTTATACAAGGCGAGTTTTCCGATGGCATCCCAATACAAACAGGTGTCCCACAAGGCTCCATACTAAGCCCAACCCTATTTGCCGCATTCTTAGCAGATTTGCCTAACACCCATCCTGTTCACCTCTCGGCGTACGCCGACGATTTAACATTGTATTATTCAGACAATGCCCTACCAAATACAGTCTCTACAATGCAAACAGCACTGGACCACCTCATAGATTGGACACAACAATGGGGCCTTCAAGTCAGTACTACCAAAACCTGCTATCAGATTTTCACTAAAAAAAGACTACTTCATCTACCCACCCTCACAATACACAACACTCCCATCCAACACGTACGAGAACATAAATATCTTGGCATGCGCTTAGACTCCCCCTTACTTACCTGGAAAGCACACATTCAACACCTTAAACAGACGACACAACCTCGACTCGCCATACTTAAAGCCCTCACTGGCACCACCTGGGGAGCACACCATAAAATCTTGCTCCGTTTCTATACAACCTACATTCGCAGCCAACTAGACTATTGTTGCCAGGCATATGCGTCGGCGGCGCCCACTAACCTACAGAGCCTCGAGGTCATACAAAATAATGCCATGCGACTTATATGTGGCGCAATGCGTTCAACTCCAATCCTCGGACTTTACGGGGAAACAGGCCTCACAAGCCTAACCACCAGACGAGACATTATGTGTGCCAACTATCTGTCACTCTGCACCACTGCTCACCAGACACACCCATACAGATCAAAAATTAACCCAACAGTTAACCCATATAACCCCCGCTCCCCAACCATTCACTCGCAACCTTTCCTCACACGGGCTACAAATAACCTCAATATAGACCTCTCCCTACTTCAAAACTGTGAAACCCAACCTCCTGTTCCCCCCATTCCACCTTGGCTTTATACAACTCCTAATACAGCAATACAACTCGAGGACAACATTCCAAAATCTGCACCAAACTCAGCCATAGCCTCAGTCTTTGTCTCAACAATGAAAAATTGCTACCCAAATACCACAGAGATTTACACAGATGGGTCTCGCATCTTCACGAACAACGTACCCTCGGTCACTTGCGCTGTATGGATACCGGAATACCATCTCAAGCAGGGATGGCGGTTACCAAACCAACTATCTATTTTCACAGCGGAATTATATGCCTTGTATCAAGCTCTCCAAATCATCACAACATTACCAGTTGGGATATATACAATCTGTAGTGACTCCAAGAGCGCGATTCAAGCAATTTCGTACTCTTCGAAAACATGCAAGGAGATTGTCTACCCATGCCTTCAACTTCTTCACAAACATCAATTGAACGGTTATGACACCTCTATCCAATGGGTCCCAGCACATTGTGGTATTCTCCATAATGAACTGGTAGACCAACTAGCCAAAGCAATGCACGACACGCCTCACCTCACCCGTCATCCAATTCCCCATGTTGCACGTAAAGGAGCCTTCAAAGATACCATCTCCCAGGATTTTGCAACAAACTGGAAAACGTTATGCTCACCTTTGCACTATGGGTCCATTAAAAAGAAATGGGAAACTTGGAAACATGTCCGATATAAAAGCAGAGAAATTGATGTAACGATGACCAGATTAAGGCTGGGACACACCAAACTAGCAGCACACAGCTCTAAGTACAGAACAGACATCAACGAACTCTGTACTAACTGTCAGGTGCCTGAAACAGTCGAACACTATCTCCTGCACTGCTTCCGACATTATAGTGCCAGAGTAAATTTCAAACAAGTCTTTATCGCACTTAAAATACCCTTTACCATCGAGCATATATTAGGAGGCGGTGACCACTCGTCACAAGAAAAATACCAAATAGTCAGAGCACTGGCTAAATATCTCCAATCGACCAACAAATTGGGTCACATCTGACCCGCGCCACATTTATACCTGGCGCCACCAACAGCTAAACACAGAAAACAACTACCTCGTCGCAACACCAAGGATCAGCTGACGCCATAAACACAACACACCGCCCTACGGTGCGGCAAGTCTCCCTCTAACACACACCTCTGTTTTAATCACCGTTCCTCTATCTACAGCACAAAGCAACAAGCACCTTGGTAGCTCCGATCGTCTTCAACATAAAAGCGTCCAACAACATCAGTACTGGTGCAGTCATCGGGAGGACAAACCCTTCATGCAAACTGCACCTACTATCAACAAGAAGAAGAGGGGCAAGTTTATTGGACAGCGTCACTCATCCTGTGAGTGGACACACCACTATAGTGACAGTATTGGGCAGCGCCACTCATCTTGTGAGTGGACACACCACTATAGGGACAGTATTGGGCAGCGCCACTCATCTTGTGAGTGGACACACCACTATAGTGACAGTATTGAGCAGCGCCACTCATCCTGTGAGTGGACACACCACCATAGTGACAGTATTGAGCAGCGCCACTCATCCTGTGAGTGGACACACCACTATAGTGACAGTATTGGGCAGCGCCACTCATCTTGTGAGTGGACACACCACTATAGTGACAGTATTGGGCAGCGCCACTCATCTTGTGAGTGGACACACCACTATAGTGACAGTATTGGGCAGCGCCACTCATCCTGTGAGTGGACACACCGCCATAGTGACAGTATTGAGCAGCGCCACTTATCCTGTGAGTGGACACACCACTATAGTGACAGTGTAGCGAGTAGATTATCCCAATAATATACTCGCTCCAAATGCATTGTTAATATTCCTGTCAACCTTTGGAGATGAATGAGGTGAGGTGTTGCCCGCCCAACACGGTGAGGTGTTGCCAGAGCATATAAGCAGCAGAATAGCAAACATTAACTAGTCTACTTTCATGTGTGGTCTAGAGCAGACACTTGCGAGATACTGTACCGACGCTCAGTGCGCTCAACTCACACCAAAGTATCACCTGTGTACTTCTGTATATTCGACCAAATATATATATAGTATCTTAGTGTCTGTGTTTATTTGTCACCATACTTTACATAACAAAAGAACCGTTACATTGGTGACCCAGTGAGTGAAAAAGAACACCTAGTCACAAACTAGATCTTCGTCATGGATTTATCTACCAGGTTTCCAGCATACAACGCAGATGAGCCAGAATTTTGGTTCATGCAGATGGAGGCTATTTTCGACCTTCACGAAATTTCGACTGAGAAAGCCCGATATGCCTGTACCCTGCCAACACTTACCTCGGAGGCTATGCACACTGCCTCCGCTGTCATCACCGCACCATCACCGGACACCAGGACGTACACTGCATTGAAGGCCGCTCTTCTACAGGCAGCAATGAAACGCCGCATTCAACAAAGGGACCAACTCCTCACTGACAAAAGATTAGCAGACAAAACACCAGCTCAGCTTCTGCGGCATATTCAGTATGTGATGCATACTGCAACTGGCCCAGCCCCCAGCGAGATTGTGAGATCACTGTGGATACAACTCTGTCCAAAACACATTCAACCGGCCCTATTCAGCATGGCTGACGACACCCCATTAGCCCAGCTGGCTACACTGGCAGACCGGCTTCATACGACGTCTGATAACGCTACGCTGTCCCATCCCAGTGTAACACAGCAGACTACAGACACCCAACAACTCGACGTCCTCCAGAACCGGCGTTTCTTCCACCCAGGGAGGACGTACCATGCGAATCCAGTATCAGTCTCTAGGCGACAGCGAGAACATCGGGGAGAGCTTTGTTCTTACCACCAGAAGTTCGGACACCAAGCCCGCAACTGTAGGGCTCCTTGTTCCTGGTCGAGAAACTACTTCGGCGGGGACTGTTAATTAACGGCCAGTGACCCCGCCATTTCAAACACTACACTGCTCTACATATCTGACATCATAACCAAACGCCGTTTCCTCGTTGACACAGGTGCAGCAGCTAGTGTGTTGCCTCCCCCACTGGTCAAACCAACCCGTACTCCTGGTTTGGACTTACGAGCCGCCAATGGTACGTCCGTCCGTACATATGGGACCCGTGCCCTGGTTCTCGTTCGCCTCTCTGGGTCACTTTACGTGGACTTTCCACGTAAATGGTAATGATCACAATGGTAAAGATGTTCAGATTGGGTACATAAAGATTGGGAGACTGGGTAGCAAAAGATACAGATAAACAAGATTTATAAACACCATACAACAGATTGGCAGCACATATAAGAAAACAGCAATGATCACAATGGTAAAGATGTTCAAATTGGGAACATAAAGGTTGGGAGATTGGGTAGCAATTGATACAGTGCAATTTTAAGGCAAGAAGTGAAAAACTATGAAGATGAAATTAGGTACTTTTTAGTATTGATTTTGAATGATGTAAAAGTTGGACAGCTTTTCAATTCAGTAGGGAGTGAGTTCCATAAACTGGGTCCCTTTATTTGCATAGAGTGTTTACACAGATTAAGTTTAACTCTGGGGATATCAAAGAGATATTTATTTCTGGTGTGGTGATAATGGGTCCTATTACATCTGTCCAAGAAGAGTTTCAGACAAGGATTTGCATTTAAGAACAGGGTTTTGTAAATGTAGTTGACACAAGAGAATTTGTGGAGTGAGATTATGTTTAGCATGTTTAGGGAGTTAAACAAGGGGGCTGTGTGTTGTCTGAAAGCAGAATTTGATATTATTCTGATAGCAGATTTTTGCTGGGTGATGATGGACTTGAGGTGGTTTGCAGTGGTTGAACCCCATGCGCAGATACCATAGTTGAGATAGGGATAGATTAGTGCATAATATAGAGAGATGAGAGCAGAGTTAGGAACATAATATCTGATTTTGGAGAGTATACCAACTGTTTTAGAGACTTTCTTAGTTATGTGTTGTATGTGGGTACTGAGGTTGAGTCTCTTGTCTAGGAATATGCCAAGAAACTTTCCATCATTTTTATTGCTAATGTTTACATTGTCAATCTGAAGTTGAATTGCATTTGTAGATTTGCTTCCGAATAGGATGTAGTAGGTCTTTTCTATGTTAAGTGTTAGTTTGTTGGTTGACATCCATAAGTGGACTTTTTTTTAGTTCATTATTAACAACACCATTTAGTGTATGTGGGTTGGGGTTGGAGTAGATGAGGGTAGTATCATCAGCAAACAAAATAGGTTTCAGAATGTTAGAGACATTAGGCAGATCATTAATGTATATAAGAAAAAGAAAAGATGCTGCCCTGAGGCACTCCAACAGTTATTGGTAGAATGGGAGAGATTATATTATTGATGGCTACACATTGGTGTCTATCACTAAGATAGGATTGGATATAGTCCAGTGCATGGCCTCGGATTCCATAATGATGGAGTTTACTTAAGAGGTAATCGTGATTAACAGTAACAAAGGCCTTTCTCAGGTCAATGAAGAGTCCAATTGGAAACTCATTTTTGTCAAGAGCTGAGTAAGTTATATCAAGGAGACTAATAATTGCATCGTTGGTACTCTTTTGAGAGCGGAAGCCAAACTGACAGGGGTTAAGAATGTAGGAGTACGAGATAGGAGTAGAGCTGTTTGTAGATAATTTTTTCAAATATTTTTGATAGTATGGGTAGGTTCGATATTGGTCTATAGTTGTTTGTCTGACGGATTACCTCCTTTATGAACTGGCGTTACTCTTGCTTTTTTAAGGAT
This sequence comes from Procambarus clarkii, assembly GCF_040958095.1. NCBI lineage: Eukaryota > Metazoa > Arthropoda > Malacostraca > Decapoda > Cambaridae > Procambarus > Procambarus clarkii. Next base: position 40,645,959 of record NC_091155.1, read on the forward strand.
ATCAGGGAAGGTATGACACTCAAGGGATTTGTTGAACAGCAAAGCTATAGGTGGCGCAAGGGCATGCATGGGAGGCGCTCTTGTATGCAATGGATGGGATTTCACTGATGTTCCCAGCTTTGGTTTTTCGTGAGTGTATGATGGACACAACATCTGACGGGCTGACTGGTGAAAGGAGAAGAGAGTTTGGATAGCTGCCTGAGAGATATGTGTTGATATGTGTCTGAGTCTGTGGGATTTTACTTGCAAGGTTAGCACCAATCGATGAAAAGAAGCTATTAAATTCATTCGCCATTTCTAAGTCAGATGACAGTGTAAGGCCATCCTTAGAGAGTGTTATCTGGTTGTGGGAGTGTTGTTTAGTTCCCAGGATGTTAGAGATGGTATTCCATGTGCTTTTCATGTTGCCTTTTGCTTCTTTGAATCTAGTCTCATAATATGAAAGTTTTGCTTTTCTTATGATACTGGTAAGCACTGACGAGTACCTTTTAACTACTTCCATTGAAACTAGGCCACTCCTAAATTTCTTTTCGTATTCATGTTTTTTGTTGATTGATTTAGTTATGCCACTTGTGAGCCACGGGTTATTTTTTCTTGTATCAATTACTTGTTTGGTAAGGAGGGGACAGTGAGTGTTGTAGAGGCTTAGAGTTTTGGAGAGAAAGAGGTTAGTTGACGAGTTTATATCCGGTGAATTATTAAATTCAGATTCCCAGTTAATATTGTGGAGTGCATTAGAGAGATTGCCTAAAGCTGATTCACTATGTAGCCTGAATGAAAGTTTTTTGGTTTCTGGTGGTGATGTGTCAATGTTTGCTATGAGGAAAGTAGGATAGTGGTCAGTTGTTCTGTCATAAATTACCCCAGATGTAAGGGGAGCTGTTATATTAGTCCATAGGTGATCCAGGGTAGTGGCAGATGTTTGAGTGACTCGGGTGGGCTTGGTGATTGTGGGGATTAGCATACAGGAGTGCATGCTGTTACGGAAATAGTCAACTTGAGGGTTGTTTTGAAGACCCAGGTCAATATTGAAATCACCTCCCAGAATGATGTGATTTTTGTTGAGATTGTTATTTATGATAAGATTCCTTACACTGTCAGAGAATAAAGCTATGTTGGTATTAGGAAATCTATAGATGGCACCGATTATCAGGGAGGATTTAAGGGATTTACTGGAGAACTTGGCAAAGGTATATTCACAATAGTCGTCTCTATCACTAATGACACTATTGCAAGTGAAGGTATCTTTGTAATATATTGCTGTACCGCCACCTTTTTTATTAGGCCTGCAGTTATGAATGGCTTTATAACCAGCTAAATTGTAGAGTTGGGTATAGTCATTACTTAGCCAAGTTTCTGTTAAAATGATGAAAGATAATTTAGTACCTAGTGCTGTAAGAAGTGCATTTATATCATCAAAATGTTTACCAAGTGACCTAACATTTTGGTTGTAAACTGATAAGCAGGTGCTATTTAGGAGTTTGTTTTTTGCAAGATTTGCTGTGTAATACCTGCAATAATGATGATCAATGTGCTGATTTGTGTGGATATGGGACATCCTCACAGACCACAAACCTCTCACTTATGCGCTGGCGGCCAAGGGTGATACTCACTCTCCTCGAGTAGCCAACCACCTGGGATTTATTTCCCAATTTACCTCGGATATCCGTCATGTCAAAGGAACTAATAATGTCATAGCCGATGCACTGTCTCGACCCACCATAAACCACGTCGTGACAAACCCAGCTCAGGTGGACTATTGTGTAATCAGTAAGGCCCAACGGGAAGACCCTGATCTGCAGCGATTACGAACATCTGACACAGCTCTCCAGTTCATCGAGATTCCCATGGAAGGTGGCGGAAGTATAATCTGTGACACCTCACGGACGGGAGCACTTAGGCCCTACATTCCTGCCCAGTTTCGCTGGAAAACGTTCTCAGTATTTCACTCCCTAGCACACCCAGGAGTACGTGCTTCCCAGAAACTACTAACGGAGCGTGTTGTATGGCCAGGAATCAATGCCGATGTTCGACGATGGACTCGCTCATGTCTCCAGTGCCAGCGAGCGAAAACACATCGTCACACAAAGAGCCCTCTTCAACAGTTTCCGTTACCTTCTGACCGTTTCGAGGTGGTGCATGTAGACATCGTTGGACCATTACCGTCGGCAAGAGGATATTCTTATCTACTCACCTGCATCGATCGATTCTCCAGATGGCCGGAAGCAATCCCATTAATCAACATCTCAGCTGAGTCAGTGGTCCAGGCTTTCCTCTCTGGATGGGTCGCCCGTTTTGGCAGCCCCTCTGTCATCATCACCGATCAAGGACGACAGTTCGAATCATATCTATGGAAGGAACTTTTGGAATTCCTCGGCACCACACATAACCGAACCACAGCATACCACCCTGAGTCAAACGGAATGGTAGAACGCTTTCATAGACAACTAAAAGCTGCCCTAAGAGCTCAAGCACGCCCTGATAATTGGATCGACAACCTTCCATTAGTCTTGCTTGGCATCCGTTCGGCCACGAAGGAGGGCAGTGGATTCTCGGCAGCAGACTTAGTATACGGATCTGGCCTGCGGCTTCCGGGCGAATTCTTAACCCCAACGCCACTTATCACACCCCCAGACCCCACTTTTGTCCAGAAATTACGGGCGGCCATGACAAACATTCGGCCTACACCACCACGCCAACCGACAACTCGTGCTACATATGTGCCTCATGAGCTCCACACAACTGAACACGTGTTTGTAAGAGTCGACGCTGTTCAACGCCCTCTACAGTCACCTTACGAAGGACCATTTAAAGAGGTTTCTCGAACACCGAAGTTCTTCACCATTGAACGCCGAGGACAGCGGGTAAACATCTCCATCGATCGCCTTAAACCAGCACACTGTGACGCTGCCCCAGACATCCCTCCAGAGACACATCCGCCGACTACGCAGTTCACTTTTCGACCACAGTTACCAGCAGCACCGCCACCTACGCCAACGGACGATCCTGTACGACCTCCCACCCTACGACCCCAATTACCAGCCGCACCACAACCTGATCCTACGACGACGGACGATCCTGTGCGACCTCCCACCCTACGACCCCAGTTAGATGACATCAGCGAAGAGGAGGAAGTTAACTTTGATGGTTATGTAACGTGAGCAGGGCGTACAATTCACCGACCAGCTAAGTTCCTTGATCAAGTATTTTTCCTTTCATCCCCTGGGAGGGGGAGTTCTGTAGCGAGTAGATTATCCCAATAATATACTCGCTCCAAATGCATTGTTAATATTACTGTCAACCTTTGGAGATGAATGAGGTGAGGCGTTGCTCGGGCAACACGGTGAGGTGTTGCCCGAGCATATAAGCAGCAGAATAGCAAACATTAACTAGTCTACTTTCAAGTGTGGTCTAGAGCAGACACTTGCGAGATACTGTACCGACGCTCAGTGCGCTCAACTCACACCAAAGTATCACCTGTGTACTTCTGTATATGCGACCAAATATATATATAGTATCTTAGTGTCTGTGTTTATTTGTCACCATACTTTACATAACAAAAGAACCGTTACATTGGTGACCCAGTGAGTGAAAAAGAACACCTAGTCACAAACTAGATCTTCGTCATGGATTTATCTACCAGGTTTCCAGCATACAACGCAGATGAGCCAGAATTTTGGTTCATGCAGATGGAGGCTATTTTCGACCTTCACGAAATTTCGACTGAGAAAGCCCGATATGCCTGTACCCTGCCAACACTTACCTCGGAGGCTATGCACACTGCCTCCGCTGTCATCACCGCACCATCACCGGACACCAGGACGTACACTGCATTGAAGGCCGCTCTTCTACAGGCAGCAATGAAACGCCGCATTCAACAAAGGGACCAACTCCTCACTGACAAAAGATTAGCAGACAAAACACCAGCTCAGCTTCTGCGGCATATTCAGTATGTGATGCATACTGCAACTGGCCCAGCCCCCAGCGAGATTGTGAGATCACTGTGGATACAACTCTGTCCAAAACACATTCAACCGGCCCTATTCAGTATGGCTGACGACACCCCATTAGCCCAGCTGGCTACACTGGCAGACCGGCTTCATACGACGTCTGATAACGCTACGCTGTCCCATCCCAGTGTAACACAGCAGACTACAGACACCCAACAACTCGACGTCCTCCAGAACCGGCGTTTCTTCCACCCAGGGAGGACGTACCATGCGAATCCAGTATCAGTCTCTAGGCGACAGCGAGAACATCGGGAAGAGCTTTGTTCTTACCACCAGAAGTTCGGACACCAAGCCCGCAACTGTAGGGCTCCTTGTTCCTGGTCGAGAAACTACTTCGGCGGGGACTGTTAACGGCCAGTGACCCCGCCATTTCAAACACTACACTGCTCTACATATCTGACATCATAACCAAACGCCGTTTCCTCGTTGACACAGGTGCAGCAGCTAGTGTGTTGCCTCCCCCACTGGTCAAACCAACCCGTACTCCTGGTTTGGACTTACGAGCCGCCAATGGTACGTCCGTCCGTACATATGGGACCCGTGCCCTGGTTCTCGTTCGCCTCTCTGGGTCACTTTACGTGGACTTTCCACGTAAATGGTAATGATCACAATGGTAAAGATGTTCAGATTGGGTACATAAAGATTGGGAGACTGGGTAGCAAAAGATACAGATAAACAAGATTTATAAACACCATACAACAGATTGGCAGCACATATAAGAAAACAGCAATGATCACAATGGTAAAGATGTTCAAATTGGGAACATAAAGGTTGGGAGATTGGGTAGCAATTGATACAGTGCAATTTTAAGGCAAAAAGTGAAAAACTATGAAGATGAAATTAGGTACTTTTTAGTATTGATTTTGAATGATGTAAAAGTTGGACAGCTTTTCAATTCAGTAGGGAGTGAGTTCCATAAACTGGGTCCCTTTATTTGCATAGAGTGTTTACACAGATTAAGTTTAACTCTGGGGATATCAAAGAGATATTTATTTCTGGTGTGGTGATAATGGGTCCTATTACATCTGTCCAAGAAGAGTTTCAGACAAGGATTTGCATTTAAGAACAGGGTTTTGTAAATGTAGTTGACACAAGAGAATTTGTGGAGTGAGATTATGTTTAGCATGTTTAGGGAGTTAAACAAGGGGGCTGTGTGTTGTCTGAAAGCAGAATTTGATATTATTCTGATAGCAGATTTTTGCTGGGCGATGATGGACTTGAGGTGGTTTGCAGTGGTTGAACCCCATGCGCAGATACCATAGTTGAGATAGGGATAGATTAGTGCATAATATAGAGAGATGAGAGCAGAGTTAGGAACATAATATCTGATTTTGGAGAGTATACCAACTGTTTTAGAGACTTTCTTAGTTATGTGTTGTATGTGGGTACTGAGGTTGAGTCTCTTGTCTAGGAATATGCCAAGAAACTTTCCATCATTTTTATTGCTAATGTTTACATTGTCAATCTGAAGTTGAATTGCATTTGTAGATTTGCTTCCGAATAGGATGTAGTAGGTCTTTTCTATGTTAAGTGTTAGTTTGTTGGTTGACATCCATAAGTGGACTTTTTTTTTAGTTCATTATTAACAACACCATTTAGTGTATGTGGGTTGGGGTTGGAGTAGATGAGGGTAGTATCATCAGCAAACAAAATAGGTTTCAGAATGTTAGAGACATTAGGCAGATCATTAATGTATATAAGAAAAAGAAAAGATGCTGCCCTGTGGCACTCCAACAGTTATTGGTAGAATGGGAGAGATTATATTATTGATGGCTACACATTGGTGTCTATCACTAAGATAGGATTGGATATAGTCCAGTGCATGGCCTCGGATTCCATAATGATGGAGTTTACTTAAGAGGTAATCGTGATTAACAGTAACAAAGGCCTTTCTCAGGTCAATGAAGAGTCCAATTGGAAACTCATTTTTGTCAAGAGCTGAGTAAGTTATATCAAGGAGACTAATAATTGCATCGTTGGTACTCTTTTGAGAGCGGAAGCCAAACTGACAGGGGCTAAGAATGTCGAATTTTACGAGATAGGAGTAGAGCTGTTTGTAGATAATTTTTTCAAATATTTTTGATAGTATGGGTAGGTTCGATATTGGTCTATAGTTGTTTATGTCTGACGGATTACCTCCTTTATGAACTGGCGTTACTCTTGCTTTTTTAAGGATATCAGGGAAGGTATGACACTCAAGGGATTTGTTGAACAGCAAAGCTATAGGTGGCGCAAGGGCATGCATGGGAGGCGCTCTTGTATGCAATGGATGGGATTTCACTGATGTTCCCAGCTTTGGTTTTTCGTGAGTGTATGATGGACACAACATCTGACGGGCTGACTGGTGAAAGGAGAAGAGAGTTTGGATAGCTGCCTGAGAGATATGTGTTGATATGTGTCTGAGTCTGTGGGATTTTACTTGCAAGGTTAGCACCAATCGATGAAAAGAAGCTATTAAATTCATTCGCCATTTCTAAGTCAGATGACAGTGTAAGGCCATCCTTAGAGAGTGTTATCTGGTTGTGGGAGTGTTGTTTATTTCCCAGGATGTTAGAGATGGTATTCCATGTGCTTTTCATGTTGCCTTTTGCTTCTTTGAATCTAGTCTCATAATATGAAAGTTTTGCTTTTCTTATGATACTGGTAAGCACTGACGAGTACCTTTTAACTACTTCCATTGAAACTAGGCCACTCCTAAATTTCTTTTCGTATTCATGTTTTTTGTTGATTGATTTAGTTATGCCACTTGTGAGCCACGGGTTATTTTTTCTTGTATCAATTACTTGTTTGGTAAGGAGGGGACAGTGAGTGTTGTAGAGGCTTAGAGTTTTGGAGAGAAAGAGGTTAGTTGATGAGTTTATATCCGGTGAATTATTAAATTCAGATTCCCAGTTAATATTGTGGAGTGCATTAGAGAGATTGCCTAAAGCTGATTCACTATGTAGCCTGAATGAAAGTTTTTTGGTTTCTGGTGGTGATGTGTCAATGTTTGCTATGAGGAAAGTTGGATAGTGGTCAGTTGTTCTGTCATAAATTACCCCAGATGTAAGGGGAGCTGTTATATTAGTCCATAGGTGATCCAGGGTAGTGGCAGATGTTTGAGTGACTCGGGTGGGCTTGGTGATTGTGGGGATTAGCATACAGGAGTGCATGCTGTTACGGAAATAGTCAACTTGAGGGTTGTTTTGAAGACCCAGGTCAATATTGAAATCACCTCCCAGAATGATGTGATTTTTGTTGAGATTGTTATTTATGATAAGATTCCTTACATTGTCAGAGAATAAAGCTATGTTGGTATTAGGAAATCTATAGATGGCACCGATTATCAGGGAGGATTTAAGGGATTTACTGGAGAACTTGGCAAAGGTATATTCACAATAGTCGTCTCTATCACTAATGACACTATTGCAAGTGAAGGTATCTTTGTAATATATTGCTGTACCGCCACCTTTTTTATTAGGCCTGCAGTTATGAATGGCTTTATAACCAGCTAAATTGTAGAGTTGGGTATAGTCATTACTTAGCCAAGTTTCTGTTAAAATGATGAAAGATAATTTAGTACCTAGTGCTGTAAGAAGTGCATTTATATCATCAAAATGTTTACCAAGTGACCTAACATTTTGGTTGTAAACTGATAAGCAGGTGCTATTTAGGAGTTTGTTTTTTGCAAGATTTGCTGTGTAATACCTGCAATAATGATGATCAATGTGCTGATTTGTGTGGATATGGGACATCCTCACAGACCACAAACCTCTCACTTATGCGCTGGCGGCCAAGGGTGATACTCACTCTCCTCGAGTAGCCAACCACCTGGGATTTATTTCCCAATTTACCTCGGATATCCGTCATGTCAAAGGAACTAATAATGTCATAGCCGATGCACTGTCTCGACCCACCATAAACCACGTCGTGACAAACCCAGCTCAGGTGGACTATTGTGTAATCAGTAAGGCCCAACGGGAAGACCCTGATCTGCAGCGATTACGAACATCTGACACAGCTCTCCAGTTCATCGAGATTCCCATGGAAGGTGGCGGAAGTATAATCTGTGACACCTCACGGACGGGAGCACTTAGGCCCTACATTCCTGCCCAGTTTCGCTGGAAAACGTTCTCAGTATTTCACTCCCTAGCACACCCAGGAGTACGTGCTTCCCAGAAACTACTAACGGAGCGTGTTGTATGGCCAGGAATCAATGCCGATGTTCGACGATGGACTCGCTCATGTCTCCAGTGCCAGCGAGCGAAAACACATCGTCACACAAAGAGCCCTCTTCAACAGTTTCCGTTACCTTCTGACCGTTTCGAGGTGGTGCATGTAGACATCGTTGGACCATTACCGTCGGCAAGAGGATATTCTTATCTACTCACCTGCATCGATCGATTCTCCAGATGGCCGGAAGCAATCCCATTAATCAACATCTCAGCTGAGTCAGTGGTCCAGGCTTTCCTCTCTGGATGGGTCGCCCGTTTTGGCAGCCCCTCTGTCATCATCACCGATCAAGGACGACAGTTCGAATCATATCTATGGAAGGAACTTTTGGAATTCCTCGGCACCACACATAACCGAACCACAGCATACCACCCTGAGTCAAACGGAATGGTAGAACGCTTTCATAGACAACTAAAAGCTGCCCTAAGAGCTCAAGCACGCCCTGATAATTGGATCGACAACCTTCCATTAGTCTTGCTTGGCATCCGTTCGGCCACGAAGGAGGGCAGTGGATTCTCGGCAGCAGACTTAGTATACGGATCTGGCCTGCGGCTTCCGGGCGAATTCTTAACCCCAACGCCACTTATCACACCCCCAGACCCCACTTTTGTCCAGAAATTACGGGCGGCCATGACAAACATTCGGCCTACACCACCACGCCAACCGACAACTCGTGCTACATATGTGCCTCATGAGCTCCACACAACTGAACACGTGTTTGTAAGAGTCGACGCTGTTCAACGCCCTCTACAGTCACCTTACGAAGGACCATTTAAAGAGGTTTCTCGAACACCGAAGTTCTTCACCATTGAACGCCGAGGACAGCGGGTAAACATCTCCATCGATCGCCTTAAACCAGCACACTGTGACGCTGCCCCAGACATCCCTCCAGAGACACATCCGCCGACTACGCAGTTCACTTTTCGACCACAGTTACCAGCAGCACCGCCACCTACGCCAACGGACGATCCTGTACGACCTCCCACCCTACGACCCCAATTACCAGCCGCAATAATGTCTAGAATTAGCAGTGAGGCGAATGTAACAAATCTAATTCTAAGTATAACAGGACACCAAAGTGAACAACATAACATAAGGGAAACCCTAGCTGGAGAATAATCAGGCGGCAGAAAATACATAGTGACTGGGGGAAGCCTGATATGTATTTGGAGAAGAAATTAACCCCAGGCCAGAGGCCGAGCCGCCAAGGAAGGAATTACCTGACAAGGTAGGGCTTACTAGTAGAATGGCTGTAAAGTCAAAGTAGAAGCTGCGGACAGCGGAACACTTGGGGACGGGCGCTGCACCCCCACCCCGCAGGCCAGCTGGCCGGACCCCCCCCCCCCCGAATGGCGAGTGCCCGCTGGCCGGGAGGGAAACCTCAGGGTGGCAGAGCAACTACGCTACCAAACTATACAATACAATACAATTTTATTTAGGTAAGGTACATACATACAATAAATTTTTACAAGGATTGGTTGACTTATAGGTAGAGCTAGTACATACAATGCCTAAAGCCACTATTACGCAAAGCGTTTCGGGCATGATAAACTTAAATGACAAGCTTAATACTAATTGAGCATAATGAGTAGAATGAAAACAAGAAATGAAAACATAGATGAAAAAGCAGCACAAATACAATTATGTCGACAAACAGCGCTCTTTAAAGAAAAAACAGACATTGGTTGACAATAGAAGGGTAAGGTAGGTTACAGGGAATTTATTAGGTATAGCTTCGCTTTTAACTTAAACTGGTTGAGAGAGGTACAGTCTTTAACATGGTTGGGAAGGTCATTCCACATTCTGGGCCCCTTGATTTGTAGAGCATTTCTAGTTTGATTAAGTCGTACTCTAGGAATATCAAAACTGTATTTATTTCTGGTGTGGTGCTCATGGGTTCTGTTACAACCTTCTATGAAGCTTTTGAGATCAGGATTGGCATTATAGTTTAGCGTTTTATATATGTATAATACACATGAGAGAATGTGCAGTGACTTAATGTCTAACATATTCAGAGATTTGAGTAGGGGTACCGAGTGATGTCTGGGGCCAGAATTGGATATTGTCCTAATAGCAGCTTTGTGTTGAGTAATTAGAGGACGTAAGTGATTTTGGGTAGTAGAGCCCCAAGCACAAATACCATAGTTGAGATATGGATAGATAAGGGAGTAATAGAGAGTCACCAGGGCAGGGCGTGGTACATAATATCTGATCTTAGAAAGAATGCCCACAGTTTTTGAAACTTTTTTTGATATGTTTAGAATGTGTCCCTGGAAATTCAGCTTGTGGTCAATGAGAATGCCAAGGAATTTGCCATCTAATTTGTTACAAATTTGGGTATTGTTTATTTTGAGATTTATTTGATTAGAGGATTTATTGCCAAACAGAATATAGAAGGTTTTGTCAATGTTAAGGGTGAGTTTGTTGGCAGTTAGCCACAGATGGACTTTATTTAGCTCAGTATTTACTGTGGCATTTAGAGCAAGGGGATCAGGACTGGAGTAAATGAAGGTTGTGTCGTCAGCAAATAGAATTGGTTTGAGGTGTTGGGAGGCATTTGGAAGGTCATTAATGTAGATGAGAAAGAGGAGAGTGCCAAGTATGCTGCCCTGGGGAACACCAATGTTGATGGGTAGGGTGGGAGAAGGAAGGAGGACAGACTGGAGGAGCTCGCACGTCGCCTCGACTTATGCCCCCTGGCCCTGGCCCGTGGGCGACGGTCAGTGAAGGTGGGGGGCAGGGCGGCTGTAGCAGCCGCGGCAGGGTCGGCCTCGGTGGTTCCCATACCCAGAAGGCTTGTGACATGAGAGGGCCCCCGAGCCTGCGCGATGGGCGCCTGCAGCGTCGTCAATCGTCGGCCGAAAAAAGGTGGAGGCTGCGACGCTGTGCCACCCGCCGCTTAGCCGGCAGGGGCCTCTGGGAAGTGTGGTCGCCGTCCATATCAGAGCCGCCCGAGGAGGCCCCCGAGGAGGGGGAGGCGAAGCGGGCGGGTTTCGTCCTGGCCCAGGCCGGCTGCGTCCTCACACCACTGCGCTGTTGTCCTCGCACGACGTCGCCCGAGCCCTCTTCCGTGTTGCAGTTGCTGCGTGATCCGGCTTCTCGCCACTGCGGAAAATGAAAAAGTAAGCATCGGCAGGTCTAACGGGGGAAAAAACAGGCGGGGAGAAAAAACAGCTGCCGCACCGGCAACCATCACATACACAAGTAGACAAAAGCAAGGTAAAGTTAAGTGTCCATAGTGATTGAGAATACCGGACATAGCCAATGCTATCGTAATAAAAGCCAGTGTAATAAAATCTGAGCAGTTAAAATAGATTAAGAGAGTAATATTCATGTAAGATTGAACAGTATTATTCATGGTATAGTTTGGTTATAATAAGACCGTATTATTCATTGTATAGTTTGTTTATATTAAGACAGTATTATTCGTGGTATAGTTTGGAAGAATTCAAACAATGATAATCTCAAAAGTGAAAAGCAAAATCATTTGAGTATCCCACTAGAAATGTACACTGCTTTAACACTGCAACAGTGTTATTAAGTAAATGCCGGGCATAACTGAAGCTGGACTATGTAACAAATTAATCTTAGAAACTTAAATATAAATAACATAGCGAGGCCAAAACAGTAAGAAAGGCATGAGGCTTAAGCAGTGCTAGAAAACAGAATAAATAGCGGAGTAAATACAAGACAAACTGAAACTGAACAAGTAAATAGCTTAAGACCGTATTATAATATACTTGTATTTAAGCTGAACAAATAAAAGATATAATATACTTGTATTTAAGCTGAACAAATAAAAGAGTAAACAGTGATAATCATGGATAATTTGGGTAGATTAAAGCAGGACTATACAAGGTATAGGATGGTTAGGTTGAACAGTAATATATGCATGGTATAGTTTGGATAGATTAAAACTGTAATGTTCGTGGGATAGATTGGTTAACTAAACAGTACTTATTCATGGAATAGATGGTCGAGATTAAAACAATAATAGTCTCAAAAGTGGAAACAAAATTATTTGCATATCCCACGGTAATGGACACCGCCTTAACGCTGCAACAGGAATAGTAAGTAAATACAAGGCATAACTGAAAGCTGAACAAAGTAATAAATTAATTTAGGGAACTTAAATAAATGATAACATGGCGTAGCTCACCCAAACCGACAGACCGCTCTACGGCATGCGCCTACCCTGGAGGAGTAGAACAGAACAGTGAGAACGGGAGGGGAATATTATATTCTAATAATAGAATAAGACCGTAATATAATGTACTTGCATATAAGCTGAACAAATAAAAGAAACAGTGGTAATCATGGGAAGATTTGGTAGCTTAAAGCGGGATTAACCAAGGGATAGGATGGTAGGTTAAACAGTAATGTGCATGGTATGGTTTGGATAGCGTAAAACTGTAATGTTCAAGGGAAGGAATGGTTATTAAAACAGTACTAATCAAGGGAGAATCGCTAGCCTAGCAATAATATTCTCAAAAGTGAAACAAAAATAGTTGAGTATCCCACAGCAATGGTCACTGCATTAACGCTGCTAGAGAAATAGTAGGGCCACCGGGCCAGCAAACATCTGGGGACGAACGAACCGGGATACACCGGCCAGCCCAAACGACTGGGTACAAACAAGCCGGGATACACCGGCCATCCCAGACGACTGGATACGAACAAGCCGTGAAACAGCGGCCATCCCGGGCGACTGGGTACGTACAGAACGGGCTACACCGGCCAGACTAAACGTCTGTGACGAACAAGCCGGGCTCCACCTGCCAGACAAAAACGTCTGTGACGAACAAGCAGGGCTGGGCCAGCTAGACAAACAGCTGAGACGAACAAGCTGGGCTACACCAGCCAGACAAACGACCGGGGCCAACAAGCGAGGCTACATCAGCCAGACAAACGTCTGGGACAAACGAACTGAGCTACGCCGACCAGACAAACAACTGGGACGAACACGCTGGGCTTCACCAGCCAGACAAACAACTGGAACGAACACGCTGGGCTTCACCAGCCAGACAAACAACTGGGACGAACAAACTGGCTTCAACAGCCAGACAAACGACTGGGATGAACAAGCTAGGCTACACCAGCCGGACAAACGTCTGGGACGAACGAATGGGCGACACCCGCCAGACAAACGTCTGGGGCAAACGAGCTGGGCTACACCAGCCAGACAAACGTCTGGGACGAACTAACTGTACTACACCAGCCAGACACACGTCTGAGCGAACGAGCTGGGCTACACCAGCCAGGCACACATCTGGGCGAACGAGCTGGGCTACACCAGCCAGACAAACGTCTGGGACGAACGAGCTGGGCTACACCGGCCAGACAAACGTCTGGGGCGAACAAGCTGGGCTACACCAGCCAGACAACAACTGGGACGAACAATCTGGGGTCGAGGACAAGCTGGCTGTGCACCAGCCAGACAACGTCTAGGGACGAACAGTCTGGGCTACACCAGCCAGACAACGTCTAGGGACGAACAGTCTGGGCTACACCAGCCAGACAAACGTCTAGGACGAACAGGCTGGGCTACACCAGCCAGACAAACGTCTAGGACGAACAGGCTGGGCTACACCAGCCAGACAAACGTCTAGGACGAACAGGCTGGGCTACACCAGCCAGACGAACGTCAGGGGCGAACAGGCTGGGCTACACCAGCCAGACAAACGTCAGGACAAACAGGCTGGGCTACACCAGCCAGACAAACGTCTAGGACGAACAGGCTGGGCTACACCAGCCAGACGAACGTCAGGGGCGAACAGGCTGGGCTACACCAGCCAGACAAACGTCTAGGACGAACAGGCTGGGCTACACCAGCCAGACAAACGTCTAGGACGAACAGGCTGGGTTACACCAGCCAGACAAACGTCTAGGACAAACAGGCTGTGCTACACCGGCCAGACAAACGTCTAGGACGAACAGGCTGGGCTACACCAGCCAGACAAACGTCTAGGACGAACAGGCTGGCCTACACCTGCCAGACAAACGTCTAGGACGAACAGGCTGGGCTACACCAGCCAGACAAACGTCTAGGACGAACAGGCTGGCCTACACCTGCCAGACAAACGTCTAGGACGAACAGGCTGGGTTACACCAGCCAGACAAAATACAGGACAAACAGGTTAAGCTACACCAGCCAGACAAACGTCTAGGACGAACAGGCTGGTCTACGCCAGCCAGACAAAACGCCTAGTTACGGACAAAACGAGCAACACCGGACGTACAAACAACTTGGACGAACAAGCAGGGCATCACCGTCCAGTCAAACGTCTGAAGAAGACATGCCGGACGGCACCGGCTGACGCAAGGCAGCCGTTAACAAGAAAGTGGTAGGCCTACTCACCGGGGCACCGCCGCCACAAGGGCGTCTCCTGCCCGAGGGCGAGAAGGGAGAAGGACAGGAAGGAAGCGAACACAGCCCAAGGCAAGCGCTCGTCGGAGCGCCATGCCACGTGGGTGATGCCGACCTTGGCATGGACCCCTAGCAACCCGTTCTCGCAAATTTAATAAGTCAATATTGACTTATTAAATATGTGCATAGGTGACATACTTAACATAATAGTTTCCCTTGAAAAGCTTCATAGAAAACACCGACCTTACCTAACCTACTTAGTATGTTAAGATAAGCATCTTATTGCTTCGTAATTACAATTATTACCTAACCTATAATAGGTATAGGATAAGTAATAATTGTAATTACGAAGCAATAAGATGCTTATCTTAAGACACTAACAAGGTTAGGTAAGGTTGGTGTTTTCTATGAATCTTTTTAAGGGTATCTATTATGTTTAGTATATCACCTATGCACGTAGTTAATAGGTCAATATTGACTTTACGAATTTGCGAGAACGGGTTGCCCCTAGAGTCGGGCCCTAGGGACAAAGACAACTAAGAAAAAGTTAAAACCGGCCAGGAGGCGTCGCCACCAGGGAGACGCCAGGACGCTCGCAGGGAGCCTGGCCGGTCACGCACGGCCAAGCGCATCACGAACCCTGGCCCCTTCAACCAAGCCTAGAAGGCGCAACAAACCAGGTTCCAGGGAAAAAACGCCTGGGACGGGGAAGGAAACGAAGGGCATCCCTGGGCGAGTGCTTCACCGAGCTCCAAGCCACGTGGGCGCCGCCTACCGGGCTTGGGCCCCAGGGCTCAGAGCCTCGGAAACCGCCGCGTGGCGTCGCCACAGAGGGCGATGCCAGACCACAGAAGGAGCCTGGCCGTGCACGCACGGCCAGGCGCGGGCGAAACATGGCCCCTAGGCTTGCTAGGGGCACAGCAAACCGGGGAGGACACGCCTGGGACGAATGGACCACCGAGCATGCAATAGGGCCGGGCCCCAGGGCACCGGACCACCGAAACCAGGCCAGAGGAAGTCGCCGCAGATAACCACCGCACCAATCCCGACCAGGAGGCGCGCCTGCAACCCCAGGGAGGCAAACAGGCGGCAGGCCCTAGGGAACTAGCTAAGCGGCACGAACGGGCCGCGAGGGACGGCGCAAACACACGCCAGCACTGGAGGTAGTCCTAACTAACTTGTACAGGAAACTCTCTTACCTTAGGGTTTGCTGGGTAGGGCAGGGGGCCCCTGCGGTACCGGCCTGGGATGTGGAAGGCCCCAAAGGATTAGAGAAGATCAGGTCTGGGACCATAGTAGCGGGGATGGAGTCCATTTGCTTGAGAAATCTCGTGTACACAGATAACGCAGAACTGAGAAGAGGTAAGGGAATGGCCCACGTGACGATGAGGCGTGGTGCTGAGCGGGAGCTTCGTGAATCGTGGACCGGACTGGAGAGGGAGTGAGAAGGACACTTTGGTGTCCTGTTATACTTAGAATTAGATTTGTTACATTCGCCTCACTGCTAATTCTAGACATTAGGACATTAGGTTTCTGCAGAGTGTGTTACTAGGCTATAAGATTACGTTAATTTACTACGGGTGTACAATTTAAGATGTTTCGTGTACTTTGAGTTAGCCACGGCTATGTTATACATTTGTTAAGTCCTATTTTAAAGCCTGTTTTACTTCTGCAGAATTATTTATCATGTCAATAAAATTACGCCCCCATGACTTGGTGTCTTCCTTCCCCTGATCAGAAAACAACGTACAATTAATTGGTCGGTGATATTATATTATTAATATTTTTTTCATTCTTGCAAAGCCTTAACAAAGCCATTAACGTGTTAATATAAACTTGATCACCTTCCACTTTTTTCTCATGTGCTACCTACATGTGCAAAACCTTATTCCTAAATGCATATCTTGTTCTGAAACTTGTCCTTTATATGTTGTGTATCACCATCTCTGGAGAGTTTTATCTGATTGATGTATAAATTACTTTTAATTTTACAGAATATTATTGTTATACTGAATTTATTATTATATAAATAACTTAATTTTACAGAACCATCTATCAACGCACATCCACAAGTTGAGGAGGAGGATGTGACCTTCCAGATTTCTGAAGTACTGAAACATGCACCAAACAGGCCTGGTGAATCTAGGTACAAGGTAAAAATTTTAATTTGTGTATTTTTTTTTTTTTACTAATTGTCCGATATGTATGTGTACGTATGTATGTAAGTATGTATGTATGTATGTATGTATGTATGTATGTATGTATGTATGTATGTATGTATGTATGTATGTATGTATGTATATATATATATATATATATATATATATATATATATATATATATATATATATATATATATATATATATATATATATATATATATGTGTGTGTGTGTGTGTGTGTGTAATTACCTAAGTGTAGTTAGAGGATAAGAGGAGCAACGCTCGTGGTGTCCCGTCTTCCCAGCACTCTTTGTCATATAACGCTTTGAAACTACTGACAGTCTTGGCCTCCACCACCTTCTCACCTAACTTGTTCCAACCGTCGACCACTCTATTTGCGAAAGTGAATTTTCTTATATTTCTTCGGCATCTGTGTTAAGCTAGTTTAAATCTATGACCTCTTGTTCTTGAAGTTCCAGGTCTCAGGAAATCTTCCCTGTCGATTTTATCAATTCCTGTTACTATTTTGTACGTAGTGATCATATCACCTCTTTTTCTTCTGTCCTTTAGTTTTGGCATATTTAATGCCTCTAACCTCTCCTCGTAGCTCTTGCCCTTCAGTTCTGGGAGCCACTTAGTAGCAAGTCTTTGCACCTTTTCCAGTTTGTTGATGTGCTTCTTAAGATATGGGCCAACTTCTGTTGTTGGGCACCACACAACAGCTGCATATTCTAGCTTTGGCGTAACAAAAGTCATACCAATTTCTTTAGTATATCACCATCCATGTATTTAAATGCAATTCTAAAGTTAGAAAGTGTAGCATAGGCTCCTCGCACAATATTCTTTATGTGGTCCTCAGGTGATAGTTTTCTATCTAGAACCACCCCTAGATCTCTTGCTTTATCAGAATTCTTAAAGATTTCTCACATAATGTATAGGTTGTGTGGGGTCTATGTTCTCCTGTTCCATATTCCATAACATGGCATTTATTAACATTAAATTCCATTTGCCAAGTGGTGCTCCATATACTTATTTTATCCAGGTTTTCTTGAAGGGCATGACAATCGTCTAAATTTCTTATCCTTCCTATTATCTTAGCATCATCATCAAAGATGCTCATATAATTCTGTATGCCAACTGGTAGATCATTTATGTAGACAATAAACATCACTGGTGCAAGAACTGAACCCTGTGGTACTCCACTTGTGACATTTCTCCAGTCTGATACATTGCCTCTGATTACTGCCCTCATTTTTCTATCAGTTAGAAAATTTTTCATCCATGTTAGAAGCTTACCTGTCACCCCTCCAATATTTTCCAGTTTCCAGAACAACCTCTCTATGTGGAACTCTGTCGAATGCCTTTTTTAGGTCCAGATAGATGCAGTCAACCCAACCATCTCTTTCCTGTAATATCTCTGTTGCTCGATCATAGAAACTGAGTAAATTCAATACAGAGGATCTTCCAGATCGAAAACCATACTGTCTGTCTGAAATTATGTCATTTCTCTCCAGGTGTTCTACCCATTTAGTTTTAATTATTTTTTCCAATATTCCAATTCCAATTTTTTCCAATAATGTGTGTGTGTATGTATATTTGTGTTGTTGAATATGACCGAAAGTCAGTCTTTCTGCCCCTCTCCTTACTGCTATTGTTGTTTCTCGCATCTTTGTATTGCTTGTATGTTTGGGCAATTTTTCCCCTTTTCCTAGTTCTGCATCTCTGCTTTAGTATAAATTTTGTTGTGCCGTTATCATATATTTCACAAAACTTGACATACATCTCATTTACTTCATGTCCTAACAGCAAGTGTTTGTCAAATTCCTTAAGGAAATATCTGAGTTCCCCATAATGACCTCTCCACAAATCAGGTTTTTCAACTGCTTCAAGCTCATTTTCTTCCAAATTATAATGCATTGCATACTTTATTCCCAAAAAGACATGGTCACTTTTACCCAAGTGACCAATGTCACTTGGGTAAAAGGAGGGAGGTACTGAAAGGAGGAAAAGGGAGGTACCAAAGGAGGGAGGTACTGAATGATAAATATATCTTCCTCTTTCCTGGTAAATATAATATCCAGCATGGAGGGAACATCCCCTTCCCTCATCCTCTTAGCTTGTATAACATGTAGAAACATGAATTTTTACAGGATGAGGTTTACGAAATTTTATATATATATAAAGTTTGTGTGTGTAATTTATATAAACAAATATTTAAATATTAATTTTGGTAATATCTTTTCAGGGAAAACTTGCAAGTACTATTTGTATACAAGAGGGGCAACAAGAGGCAGAGGATGTCTAAAAAAATATACAAGTGTTTATCCTCACACTCTTGATATATGGTCTTCTCTGGTCTCTTTATTTTCTCTCCTCACAAATGTCCCTTTTTTTTAATTTCTTTTACGTTTCTCTCCTGTTTTTCTTGTCTCTTTTTATCTCTCCTTTCCTCCTCTCTTCTAACATCTCTCGTTTTCTGTCTCTTCTAGCTTCTCTCTTCCTTTACTTTTTACATTTGTTGTATTCACTTACGTCATTTTTATCTTGTATATTTTTCTTGTATCTTTTTCTTATCTTGTCTTTCTCTTCCCCTTCTCTTCAATGTTCTCTCATTTCTCTCTCCCCTCTCTGTTGTTTCTGTTCTGTCTTCTCTCTCCTTGCTTTAATTTTGTTCTGTCTCCTCTCTTCTTGCATGGTGCTAAAATGAATATTATACTTGACTGTGTTAACATTAACTTGTAATTTTTTATTTTTAGTTAATTAGTTCTAATCTTTAAGATTTTACTTTACAATTACAATTTACACTAGAAAAACTATAGTGTTATGTAATATAGTATATAGTGTATACTCAGGAAATTTTACTTGTTTTAGTTTTAAGTAACAATAACTGCTTGTAACGTCAGACTAATCTCAGCATGACATGAATCACAGCCTGCTTGATCATAAATTGTTTGAAGGTGCTTAATTGTCAAGTTCTCTTGAATAATATATATTTTGTCTCTTTCTCTTTCTTTTTCTTTCTCTTATTTTCTTTTTCTTTCTCTTTCTTTCTTTCTCTTTCTTTTTCTTTCTTTTTCTTTCTTTCTCTTTCATTTTCTTTCTCTTTCTTTTTCTCTTTTTCTCTTTCTTTCTTTCTCTGAAAGAAAGAAAGAAATCTTTTCTTTCTCTTTCTACATGAATATTATACTTGGCTGTGTTTACATTCACTTGTAGATTTTTATTTTTAGTTAATTAGTCCTAAACTTTTGATTTATAGATTTTTATTTTTAGTTAATTAGTCCTGAACTTTTGATTTATAGATTTTTATTTTTTATTCATAGAAAAACTATAGTGTTATATTTATACTCGGGAAATTTTACTTGTTTTAGTTTTAAGTAACAATAACTGCTTGTAACGTCAGACTGATCTCAGCATGACATGAATCACAGGCTGCTTGATCACGAAATCTATTGTGTTCACATATTGCATATATAGATTTTTTAATTTTTACTTTTATATTCTGATAGATATAGTCTATATATTTTGAGCTATTACATATATTTTGTTGTATTACTCATTCTTAATTAAATAAATATAATATTTTAATTATCTTTTTGTACCCTATTTATTTGTAATTTACACGTACATATATAGGATGTCCATTTCTTTCTCAGATATGTCTTCTTTCTTTCTCTCCCTTTCTATTTCAGATATGAATTAAAAAATTATTATACCCTAATTTACCCTAAACGTTTTAATGTAGGTAATTAAAAGATTATAAAAAAGTTTTTAGAAATGTTAATTATTTACGTTCTAAGGTTGTATATAAAAGTTCTCAAAAAACCTTTTCTAAACGTAATTATAAACGTGCTGAAAACAATGAAATGTGGTTTTTAGGACGTTTTAAAAACGTGAAAATGTTTGCTGGGGTGGGATAAAAGCCAGTAGGAGAACAGCAAGGAAGCACAAAGCAAATATATATAAACAGATATAATACTAAACACTATAAATCCTGACAATATAAACAATACATATACCATAGAACGGGTATATACAATAACAAATCAAATATATACAAAAACCATCAATGGAATATGAACCAATTCTTAAGCCATATCTGTAACATGCTTGTGTCCTAAGCGGGACCAAGCAAAAAATTTTTAAGAATGTGAGCGGGGAACATTACCCTTGGTCTCCATCCCATCTCTGCCTCCAGATGGGTGATAGAGCTGAATAGAAGCCAAGGAGTCTGCCTTAAGTGGCCGTTGAGTGTAGCCTTGTGTTGTCATTGAGCGTCTAAAAGCCATAGCTAGTACGCCAAGAACTTCGGCTACATCTTGTAGAACAGTTGCAAAGTGAAATCGACGGCAGGGAACTAGCGTCCAGTAACTGTAATAAGGATAATATTAAGAGGATAAGATTAAGAGGATAGATTAAGAGGATAAGATTAAGAGGATTAACAGTTTCCGTGGTGTAGTGGTAAGACACTCGCTTGGCATTTCGCGAGCGCTATGTCATAAGTTCGTATCCTGGCCGGGGAGGATTTACTGGGTGCAATTCCTTAACTGTAGCCTCTGTTTAACGCAACAGTAAAATGTGTACATGGATGAAAAAACGATTCTTCGCGGCAGGGGATCGTATTCCAGGGACCGGCCCGAAACGCTATGCGTACTAGTGGCTGTACAAGAATGTAACAACTCTTGTATATATCTAAAAAAAAAAAAAAAAAAGAAAAGAATACAAAGTAATATCGTAAATGACCGATAAGACGGCAAGTGCCTCAGAGTAGAAGAAATTAAGAAAGCGACACCAAACCGTAATAACAATTTATACTCATGATAAAATAATACTGGAATGACAGTAACGATACGGATTAATATTAATACTACAATATAGCCCAGCAAATCTGTTTTGCCTCTTTACTGATGCAGTCTAAGCATTTGGGTGCAAGGCGCGCCGCATCCCTTCCTTTTATGATGATGACAAAGTCGTCCGCGTAGTTTAGCAGCCTGCAGTGATGTGGGAGTTTCAACCTCATTATTCTTTCCATTAAACAGTTGAAGAGAAGTGGGCTGAGAATACCTCCTTGCGGTGTACCATTTTCATGTCTTTTGTACTCAGAGACTGTGCCATGAAGTTTTACTCTTGCTTCTCTGTTTATGAGACAGTTTTTGGTCCAGGAGAGCAGGTTGCCTCTGACCTCTTTGTCAATGAGGCAGCAGAGAATAGCTGGGGCGTTAGCCAGTTCAAAGGCTTTTTCGAGGTCCAGGAATATCAGCATTCCTGGTAACTCCAAGCAGGATTACAGGAAGTAGTCAAATGTGGTAAAAATGCTTGCTTCTTTATTGACAGCAGAGGAGCGTTAGAGTCTTTAAATAGCAGACGCCCAGTATATCAGAATATTGTGATAGAGTGTAGAGAGAATGTTAAGAGATTAGAAAAAACTGGGTATAAAGTAAGATTCATGTGGATCCCTTCACAGGTGGGAATACTGTTGAATGAGGTAGTTGATGACATAGCGAAGAGAGCCACTGAAAAAACTCTTGTTGATGTTGTATGTCAGTTAACCTTAAAACAAATAAAAAAAAGAATCAAGATGATCCAAGAGGGTGAAGAAATGATAAAGAGAATGGCAATGGTGGACAGTAGTAACACACTTAAGAATTATTCAATAATAAATACAAATTAGTCCTTCACTTATGGTAAAGGAAAGTCTACTTGGAAGGATTCAATTTACATGAGATTAAGATTAGGATACAAATATATCTGGCAATACGGTGTTGATGTCAGTGAAAAAGATAAGGAGTGTAAATTATGTAGTATGCCGCACGCCCACACCTTAGAACATTATGTATTAGAGTGTCAACTTATTGAAAACTATAGAAATAAGGAAATAAATAGTGTACCACATCAAATTGTTTGGATGTGTGATAATAGTATGATAGACAGTATACTTAGGAGTGACAAGAATTTTGCCCCGAGAGTGTGACAATTATATGCTGTATTTACTATATAAACCTGCAATGTTAAATGGGATTCTTGTAATGTTATTTGTCTATTTGTACTCACTGCATTTGTGCGCCCCTTGAGGGACTTGAAGTAGAGGGGGGTAGAAATAGCCTAAGCTACTCTATCCCTTTGAGATGTATTTCTTGCTTATCTCAATAAACATACTTGAACTTGAACAAGGCAAGAATGGCAATTACAAAAAAGAATTTTGATATAGAAGGGGGAAAAATATAGAAACAAGACTATACAAAACAAAAACAAAATGAACAAAAAAAGAAAAATGAGGTAGATTGCTAATTACAAGTACTCTCAGGTACACTGTAAGTAAAAATTTGCAATTTGAGACACAGGGAGTATATGGCGAGGCTAAGCAAACTAGTCAAACTGTACAAAAGACATGTACAGACAGGCGTGTGGCTTCTGACTTCGTTTTTATTAATTAATATTACATATTAGGCGCTTACCTATAATAATTATCATTATATGCAAGTATAACTATCACATAATAAATATAAAAGGAGTCTATCCAAAAACTGACAGAAGTGTTGTGTTTTGTGCATTGTATCATGTTTGTGGTCATTCGGGTGTGTTGTGTTTACGCTGGCGGGTGGCGTCCTTACCAAGCCCGGATTATGTCCATCACATCACTAAACTTCATTTAATAACTATATGCCTGTTAAGTAGAAGATTTTAATTATAAATAACATTATATTGGCGTTTTAATATTGAACACGTACACAAATGCGAAACGTCCGAAATGGTAAAGATATTAGTGTGCGATGTTGTCAGTGTACAAAGTGTCTTGTATCCAACTTGGGTATATACAACTTGTTTATTACCTTTCATATTTACTTATTGATTATATATTTGATTTAAAAAACAAAATAAAAAGAATGCAAAGTAGTGCATTCACCATGGGAGCAATGTTTCCTTCAGAAAGTATATAAATGTGTACCATTATATTTTAATAAATAAATTGCAAGCATATTCTTTAATTTGAAAAAAATGAGGAAAACATAAGAGTTAAATGTAGAAAACCAGTTACAAACAAAAGTAAGTAGGAAAAATAAAGTGTGGCACCAGAAAGAACACTGGAACGCCTAGGTGAGCGTCGCCGCCATTATCACAACACGGGACGATGAGTGTCCAGACATGGGTCCATAGAATTACCCAAGTCGGCCCAAATCAGGCCAAAACTACCCAAATCGTCCTAGCATTACGTAAGTAATGAAGAAATATGGTATATTTACTTACTATAATGTTGGTGCTACACGTAGAACATGATCAAACCTATTTTTACTCTGAAATAATCTAATTTCATAACGAAATGAGACGTAAATATGTGAGAGGTGACGCCATAGGAAGTCGACGGTCCAAGCGACAATTGTGTGGAGCGACTTATCCAAGATATATGGTCGCCTGGAGAGTGTTTGCTGCCATAACAGCCTCCTGTACACAGTTATCCAGTCGTCGTATTTCATGGCTCAAATTGTCGCAAATTTAATTGGTAATATTAACAAGTAGAATGTGTATTTATAATAATATTTTTCATAAACAGCCACAAAATATTTAATATTTATTAAAAAAAAGTGTCTGGAAGTTAAATCAATTCCACATGACAATAAATTTGTTATATAGATACTAGCGTTATTCGTTGGTATGCGTTCGCTATTTAAACTACTCCAGTCCTTTTCGTTCTTAGAACACCGAACCCTACACGCTCTCTGATATATTGCTTAATTAACAAATATTCACAAATAAAGATTATATTTATATATGTTATCAGAAAGGCAGATATAAAATAGTTTGTGTTAATGCATCACAGAGATTATACCTTATTAGAGAGGAAAAATATTCATATTTTAAACAAGGCTTCTTGGCCGACGCTCTCCCTTTCGATGGGAACTATGACCTTTTGAAAATCAATGTTAATTGAATCTATATATTGTAAAAAACGAAGTTTTTTATGTCATCAGAAAGACATATAAGCTGCATGTTAATACTTTGGTATAAATATAACTGAAGTGAAAGTGAAGATATATGCCTTTTTATAGTTACTTGATGGCTCGCTCAGGGAGTGTGAAGGCCTGTACACAAGCCAATCAATTTTATAATTAATGTACATATATGCAAAGTAACGGTAAAGGTTTTTATTTCAGAATAAAGACAGATGTAGACGATAATGTACATACATTTCAAGGAAAACATATCTTAAATGAAAGCAAAGATATGGTCAAATAAATAGGCAATACCACACCATCGCCAGTGTCCGGACACATGAATATTCGCATTAGGTAGGTGAAAGGAAATGTACCCAACCATTTCCATTTACGCGACCAGTTTCCGTTCTTATGTTCTTACATTTATTGAAATTTATCATCATCATCATTTACAGAAATAAATTAAATAAAAATGTAGTAATTTTAATACACAAAACAGAAGTAGATATGTATGTAAATTATGACGCAGGATAGGATCACTATTGCAGAACTATTCGCATACTTTGCGTCATTATATACAGTACTGGAATTTAAAAAAAATCTCGGAATTCAGAGATAACACCATCATTGGTGTCCAAGAAAAGTGTAAGTACTTCATTTATAATGATGTGCTGCCCGAAATCTTAGCGAAGTATCTAAAATTTGCTTACTGTAAGTAATTCATGCAAATGATTGTAAAGCCGTCGCCCAGTTGGGTGGGTGTGGAGCACATGACTGTTAAGCTGCCGCCCAGTTGGTTGGGTGTGGAGCACATGACTGTAAAGCTGCCGCCCAGTTGGGTGGGTGTGGAGCACATGACTGTTAAGCTGCCGCCCAGTTGGGTGGGTGTGGAGCACATGACTGTAAAGCTGCCGCCCATTTGGGTGGGCGTGGAGCACATGACTGTAAAGCTGCCGCCCATTTGGGTGGGTGTGGAGCACATGACTGTTAAGCTGCCGCCCAGTTGGGTGGGTGTGGAGCACATGACTGTTAAGCTGCCGCCCAGTTGGGTGGGTGTGGAGCACATGACTATAAAGCTGCCGCCCAGTTGGGTGGGTGTGGAGCACATGACTGTTAAGCTGCCGCCCAGTTGGGTGGGTGTGGAGCACATGACTGTTAAGCTACCGCCCAGTTGGGTGGGTGTGGAGCACATGACTGTTAAGCTGCCGCCCAGTTGGGTGGGTTTGGAGCACATGACTGTTAAGCTGCCGCCCAGTTGGGTGGGTGTGGACCACATGACTGTAAAGCTGCCGCCCAGTTGGGTGGGTGTGGAGCACATGACTGTTAAGCTGCCGCCAAGTTGGGTGGGTGTGGAGCACATGACTGTAAAGCTGCCGCCCAGTTGGGTGGGTGTGGAGCACATGACTGTAAAGCTGCCGCCCAGTTGGGTGGGTGTGGAGCACATGACTGATAAGCTGCCGCCCAGTTGGGTGGGTGTGGAGCACATGACTGTTAAGCTGCCGCCCAGTTGGATGGGTGTGGAGCACATGACTGTTAAGCTGCCGCCCAGTTGGATGGGTGTGGAGCACATGACTGTTAAGCTGCCGCCCAGTTGGGTGGGTGTGGAGCACATGACTGTTAAGCTGCCGCCCAGTTGGGTGGGTGTGAAGCACATGACTGTAAAGCTGCCGCCCAGTTGGGTGGGTGTAGAGCAAGACTAGTAATTGGACGACTCACCATAGATGTAAAGTGCCTAGTATAGTGACTTCCCAGCAAACACAGAACGTTTGTGGACGTTTTTAAATGGTTCCACAAAGGTAATACTGTAACTTTTGACATAAATACGTATATCTGACATTCTTAAAACCAAAGGATATAACTAAAAACATATATTCTTATGACACAGTTTTTTAAGATTTATGTAAAAATTTAAAAATAATAGTGAATGCTATGGTATTATAATGTTTTCATGCTTTATATTTAAGAATAAATAATTTTCAGTCAACATAAAGTTTTTTTTGTTTACTTTCTGTAAAGCTATCCAATTTACGTTCTTATAACATAAATATAACATTTATATGACGTCAGTATAACGTTATTTACACGACATCATTACGTTATTATGATGTTATATTAACGTATAATTCCTGTATGAAAACCAGAATATATATTGAACTTTATGTTTTAAACATTCTAAAGTTATCATAAAACTTGGAATAAGACGGTAAGCATGCTTTACTTATGAAAATATACAAACAAATCAACAAAAACATTTTAACATAAAATACATAAACATAACATAAATTAATTGCATGCATGGGAGTTAACTGGAACTCTGTAATATTGCATACATGAACCTTAAGGTACAAACCCAGTGTATTTACTCATGCAGTTCTTTCCTAAATCTAAATTTTTCCAATTTTTACACTTTGTTTCGAGTTCTGTCTTGTGTTGCTACTTTTAATACCCCATTAATGTCCCCTTTGTTATGTCCATTCATCCCATTGTGCACCTCTACCATATGTCACTCCTAATTCTTTGCTTTTCTAGAGAATGTAATATAAGCTTTGACAATCTTTCTTCATATGACAGGTTAACAGGTAGAACAAAGATTACCATTTATATATGGATAACTATTATAAGTCGGTTTGAATGAGTGAATTGCTGCTTGAAGATAGGTATATACATGTGTGGTACTATCAGATTGCATCGTGGTGAGCCTAAAACCCTTCAGATCCAAGCAAAGGGTAAAATGCCAGCAGATACAATTGCGAACACATTGATACCAAAATGAAAGACATATGACGAGAATTGAGGTAACCAAAGTGAAAAGTGTGTTCACATTACATTGCACTAGAGTGCTCCCAGGTTACTTTCTCTCACTTTCTCTGTTTTGTGTGGATGGTCCGCCGTGCTTTCATCACGTCAGCGGGTGGAGCACGCTGCTGTTTTTGACATTTCATGCATAAATTCCGGTTGGAAATTCTATTGCGAATACATTGATACCAAAATGAAAGACCTAGGATGACAATTGAGGTGACCAGAATGAAAAGAGTGTATACATTTTATCGCTCTTGTGCGCTCCCTGGTAACACGCTCTCGCTTTCTCTGTTTGTTGCGGATGGTAAGCCGGGCTTTTGGAGTTTATATGCCTTTAGTCCTGTAGAGAATTCTATTGCGAACACATTGATGCTAAATTGAAAAACCTAGGATGAGAATTGAGGTAACAAAGTTGAAAAGGGTATACACTTTTCAGTATTATCACGCTCAGCTTTCTTTTTCTGGTACCCTTGGCCTACATTCATCTTGTCGGCGGGTGGAGCGCGCTGCTGTCTTTGACATTATATTCACATAGTTCTGTTGGGAATTCTATTGCGAACGCATTGATACCAAAATGAAAGACATAGGACGAGAATTAAGGTGACAAAGTTGAAAAGAGTATACACTTTTCAGTATTTCCGCACACTACCAGGGAATGTCCAAAAAAAATGGAGAGAGTGGAGGGGTAACTTGCCCAAAACGCGAAATTGTTTGGGGAGATTAACTTTCGTTCAATACTATTATGCAAGAGGAGCGACACATCTATGGTTCATCCAATAAAATCAGCAGACTTCTAGATGTTACTACTGCTCGGCTTAGACTCGGTTACAAGTATTTCTGGGAATTCTCATTATCTGCCGATGTAGACCTGACCAAATGTTAACTGTCAACAAAATTATTCGCACACCCTCCGTCACTATGTGATAGTGAATTCAGAGACAATTTTATAACCAATGTACCAACGATGTGTCAATATTTCATTCAAAATTATCTGGTACCAGAAATTTTACCCAAATATCCCCAGTTTGCTAACTGTAAGTAGTAACAAAGTGATTGTAACCTATCCACTGCTGCCCACTGGATGAGGGGCGGTGTGCAGGACAAACATATCAATTGTGACACTAGCTCTCCACATATGTCAGTTGCTTAATTTAGAAACTGTACTTGTGATCGATCTCGAACCCATTGTTGATGTGACGACTTATACTGAATTTTGTAACTAGCTCATCAAGATTGTAACTTGCTTAGCTAAATGAATTGTGGGGTTCAGTCCCTGAGCCCATTATGTGCCTCTGCAACCCTTTCCACTACTGCCCACAAGATGGGTATGGGGTGCATAATAAATGAACTAAACTAACTTTAAGGCATCCTGAAAGAAAGCTTGGAGGGCTTGAAAAATTGCAGAACGAAGCCGTGAGGATAATCCTTGGGTGCCCTCGTACCACAAAGATACTTAATATGAGAAAGGAACTTAATATTCCGAGCGTTGTTTATCGTGTTACTGAAAATAACTGTCAAATTGGTATAAAAATGCTTAGGCTAGCTCATCCTAACCCTTGCACAGAAGCCCTCCAGAATTTCTTTATTGAATGTTGAAAACAACCCTCAAGTTGACTATTTCCGTAACAGCATGCACTCCTGTATGCTAATCCCCACAATCACCAAGCCCACCCGAGTCACTCAAACATCTGCCACTACCCTGGATCACCTTTGGACTAATATAACAGCTCCCATTACATCTGGGGTAATTTATGACAGAACAAATGACCACGTACTATCCTACTTTCCTCATAGCAAACATTGACACATCACCACCAGAAACCAAAAAACTTTCATTCAGGCTACATAGTGAATCAGCTTTAGGCAATCTCTCTAATGCACTTCACAATATTAACTGGGAATCTGAATTTAATAATTCACAGGATATAAACTCATCAACTAACCTCTTTCTCTACAAAACTCTAAGCCTCTACAACACTCACTGTTCCCTCCTTACCAAACAAGTAACTGATAAAAGAAAAAATAACCCGTGGCTCACAAGTGGCATAATTAAATCAATCAACAAAAAACATGAATACGAAAAGAAATTTAGGAGTGGCCTAATTCCAATGGAAGTAGTTAAAAGGTACTCGTCAGTGCTTACCAGTATCATAAGAAAAGCAAAACTTTCATACTATGAGACTAGATTCAAAGAAGCAAAAGGCAACATGAAAAGCACATGGAATACCATCTCTAACATCCTGGGAACTAAACAACACTCCCACAACCAGATAACACTCTCTAAGGATGGCCTTACACTGTCATCTGACTTAGAAATGGCGAATGAATTTAATAGCTTCTTTTCATCGATTGGTGCTAACCTTGCAAGTAAAATCCCACAGACTCAGACACATATCAACACATATCTCTCAGGCAGCTATCCAAACTCTCTTCTCCTCTCAGCAGTCAGCCCGTCAGATGTTGTGTCCATCATACATTCACTAAAAACCAAAGCTGGGAACATCAGTGAAATCCCATCCATTGTATACAAGAGCGCCTCCCATATGCCCTTGCACCACCTATAGCTCTGCTGTTCAACAAATCCCTTGAGTGTCATACCTTCCCTGATATCCTTAAAAACGCAAGAGTAACGCCAGTTCATAAAGGAGGTAGTGGATTATGTTGCATCTCTGCTTGCCTTGATGACTGAAAGAAAGCTTAAAGGGCTTGAAAACTTGCAGAACGAAGCCTTGAAGATAATCCTTGGATGTCCCTAGTACCACAAAGATACTTAACATGAGGAAGGAACTTAATATTAACTTAATAATAGAATATGAGTGCATATTCTACTGCATTACTATTTGTAATGATCCTCATATTGTGCTTCAGTAATCCAATGTATAACCCTGAGATGTTTTCCTAATTGTACTTAGGATTCCTTGTTCATTATTGTGTATTGTTCTGATCTGCTTTTGTGTCGAAAATTCTTGCATCGTACCTGTAAACAATTTTTTGACAATTTTACTGTAATTATCCTACTTAAAATCATCTGTACTTGTAAAGTAAAGCTGTAATGTACCTGTTAAACACTTTTTATCAATTTTACATTTAATTATTTCTCTAAAACTTTGTTTAAGAATTTGCTCAAAGATTAGTTTAAGGACTTGCCCGAAACTCTATATATGCAAGCTAGTGGTTTTACAAGATTATAATTCTAACTTAAGCTCTATGTTGTCTCTTAACCCCCAATGTACGTTCTTGTATATATATAAATAAATAAAATAAATAAATAACGAGGGATCGAGGCATTAATGCGCAGTACGTGCTTCCCTCATCTGTGACGTCACAGCGCCATCTGACGACAGCATAAACACAGGCGGCCATTTTATGTTCCACCAAGATTAAAAAAAAAAATAATTTTGCCCCGAGGGGCGAGTTTATTGGGCAGCGCCCAATGTGTTCGCAATAGAATGTTCTACAAGAACATGTATAAAATAAGTGACACAGAGATTATTGATGTGTGTATTTGTGTGGGTGATTATAAATATGCATGTGTATGTATATATGTATACGTATATATATATATATGTACATGTATGTATGAGAGTGTGTACATGTATATATAACATTAATAATTTTGTAACTAGCGTCAAAAATTGTTATTTGCTTAGCTAAACAAACTAGAGAGTTCAGTTCCTGAACCCATTATGTGCCTCTGTAATCCTTTACACCACCGCCCACGGGATGGGTATGGGGTGCATAATAAAGAAAGAAATTGAAATAATAAGGGTATGAAATGTATCAACATAAAACATTAATGTTAATGGCCATCAGGTAAAATCAGGTTATTATTTGTAAAGAATTTAAATGAGTTAAACTAAATACGAACTTAATATGTTTTGCTAACGCAAAAATATATTCCCGAGGTATTGTAATTGCAAATAAATATTTAATACAATTATTTGTATCATTTTTTTTATTTTAGATTTCCGTATTGCTTGATAATATATAATAGCGTTTAGATAATGCTAGCGCTGGACATTCTTTAGGCTCGTTGCATGTTGTGGTAGTCGCCGCCATTTTAAAACCGTGTCGAGAGGGACTGCTGCAGGCTTATCCACAAAATCCTGCTGCATCTTCAATAGTTAAGGTAACTGTTTTCTTTTATTTGCTCTTAGACATGTGTAGTATATTTATAAGCTTGTGGTGGTAGGCTGGATGGTGTGTTGATGGTGGTGTTGTGTTGATGGCCCTGAAGGTGTGTTGGTGGCCCTGGCTGGAGGTGTGTTGGTGGCCCTGGCTGGAGGTTTGTTGGTGGCCCTGGCTGGAGGTGTGTTGGTGGCCCTGGCTGGAGGTGTGTTGGTGGCCCTGGCTGTAGGTGTGTTGGTGGCCCTGGCTGGAGGTGTGTTGGTGGCCCAGGCTGGAGGTGTGTTGGTGGCCCTGGCTGGAGGTGTGTTGGTGGCCCTGGCTGGAGGTGTGTTGGTGGCCCTGGCTGGAGGTGTGTAGGTGGTGGTGTTGTGTTGATGGCCCTGGAGGCGTGTTGATGGCCCTGGAGGTGTGTTGGTGGCCCTAGCTGGAGGTGTGTTGATGGCCCTATATATACATATATATATGTAAAGTTCTGAGGTTAGGTAATGATGATAGAGTTACAAGATACGAGCTAGATGGTGTTGTGATTGCGAAGTCGGATTGCGAAAGGGATCTGGGAGTTATGATTAGTAAGAATTTAAAACAAAAGGATCAATGCATAAATGTTCGTAATAAGGCAAATCGGACACTTGGATTTATTAATCGCAGCGTTAGTAACAAGACACCTGGTGTGGTTCTCAAGCTATATCTTGCTCTAGTTAGGCCCCATTTAGATTATGCAGTTCAGTTTTGGTCGCCATATTATAGAATGGATATAAATTCACTTGAACGTGTCCAGCGTAGGATGACTAAGTTAATTCCCCAAATTAGAAATCTTTCATATGAAGAAAGATTAACAAAGCTTAAGTTGCATTCACTGGAAAGGCGAAGAGTTAGGGGCGACATGATAGAGGTTTACAAGTGGGTGAATGGACATAACAAGGGGGATATTAATAGGGTATTAAAAGTATCAACACAGGACAGAACACGAAACAATGGGTATAAATTGGATAAGTTTAGATTTAGGAAAGACTTGGGTAAATACTGGTTCAGTAACAGGGTTGTAGATTTGTGGAACCAATTGCCGCGTAACGTGGTGGAGGTGGGGTCCCTCGATTGTTTCAAGCGCGGGTTGGACAAGTATATGAGTGGGATTGGGTGGTTATAGAATAGGAGCTGCCTCGTATGGGCCAATAGGCCTTCTACAGTTACCTTTGTTCTTATGTTCTTATGTTCTTATATATATATATATATATATATGAATATGCGAATGAAAACTCACACCCCATTCAGGCTTGTTCGCATATATATATATATATATATATATATATATATATATATATATATATATATATATATATATATATATATATATATATATATATATATATTATATTATGAATATCAGAGGTCCCAGGACAATAATTGTGCATGTGTAGTATGTATATTTATGTAGTATATTTGGCATATTTAATGGAATTTAGTTAATGACACTTAGTGGCATGTCTCTGCACCGTTTCCAGTTTGTTGATATGCTTTCTAAGATATGGGCACACCATACAACTGCTGCATACTCCAACTTTGGTGTAACAAAAATTGTGAACAATTTCAAAATTTCTGTTGAAGAAATCCTGTTTCCTAGTTCTGCATCTGTTTTGGTATAACACCTTCTTTTTTACTAGGCCTGCAATTATGAATGCCTTTATAACCAGCTAAGTTGTAGAGTTGGGTATAGTCTTTACTTAGCCAAGTTTCTGTTAAAATGAGGGTCCGTCTAATTACCACAAGCTACCACAAGCTACACAAGCTTCACAAAGCTTCCTGGCAATACGTTAGTAATGAATAAATATAATAGGTTAGGTTGACCTAACTTAACCTAACCGACGCTTGGATCGTCGACTTGATTTGGCGTCACCAGCTCTTTATTTTCGTCTAATTTCTTTATAAAAAGATCCTTTTTCAGATTAAAATTATGTTTTTTCGTGTTGTACATTCAGCACCAACATTATAATGAGTAAATATATCATATTTATTCATTACTAACGTATTGCCAGGAAGCTGAGTGGGTAGGTCTCGATAAATTTCCTGGTATAATATTATTGTTTGCTATTCTCCATCTTAGACTAGGCAAGTTGAAGTCACCTAGGAAGATAATATGAGGTATCGAGTTCTCCATTTTGTTTATCTGTTCTGTGAATTCCTCGGCCGTTGCATCTGGCGGTTTGTATATTAGAATAATCACTAAATTTATTTTCTCTATTTTTAATCCCAATACCTCTACCACCTCATTTGTAATGTTAAGGAGCTCCAAGCATACAAGGTCTTCCATAGTATACAGACCCACTCCTCCATGTGACCTAATTTTCCTATCACAGTTGTGTACTTTTCGAGACTACATTTCAAATATTCCCTAACATACATGGCTTCTCCCCCCTCTTTGTGTAAAATAGTTTAAATCCATTTATGGGACATTCAGCAAATAGTTCTCTATTTTTTACATTCATCAATGTTTCGGTACGTGCAATAGTATGTATTGTTTCATTGCAGATAACAGCATTTAAATTTTTTTTGTTTCTTAGACTTAGACTCGTACTACCAAGTTGCTGTTGGCAATTGGATAATTTTTTTATGAAGTCATTTGTTATTTTTTCCCCTACTTTAGTAATTTATGCTTTTGATCTCAATTAGTTTTATATTCTAGCTTTTTAATTTTTTCCCCTTATATATTGCCATCTTATCTGTCTGCTTTACATGGCTTAAGCAGAGTCATGTCTGCTTAAGCCTTTGTTATTTTACTAATTTACCTGTTTTAATTATTATTTGTTTTCAAAGTTTAGTTTACCCCATTTTATTTGCTTTTTGCAGTACAATACTTTACTAATAATCTTGTAATAGTAATTGGGAATGTAGCACTTGGCCTTTCTCCTTCAGAATGTATGCACACATTATAGAAAGAAGAAGAGAATACCACACAAGATGGCAGCGTATGTCACGGGCCAAAAAGCGACGCCTAAAAAAACAGGTAAACCTCGAAGTCTTTCAGAGGTTGATAGATGGAAAGCGACTGAATACAGGCAACTCCTTCTCTACACCGGTAAGATTGTACTGAATGGAATCTTACCCAAAGAATTGTATGACCATTTCCTGACTCTGAGTGTAGCCATTTCTATTCTTGTATCACCTAAATTGATTCAGTTAAATTACAGCCAATATGCACATGATCTTTTGCTGTACTTTGTGTTAAAGGCTCGTGAGCTGTATGGTAAGGATTTTTTAGTGCACAATGTACACTGCCTAACACACATATCCTCTGATGCCAAAGAGTTTGGTAGTTTGGACAGATGTTCAGCATTTCCATTTGAAAATTACCTGCAGCAGGTTAAGAATATGGTTCGATCAAGTAAAAACCCTCTTGTTCAAGGAGGATTTAAGGGATTTACTGGAGAACTTGGCAAAGGTATATTCACAATAGTCGTCTCTATTACTAATGACACTATTGCAGATGAAGGTATCTTTGTAAGATATTGCTATGCCACCTCCTTTTTTTATTAGGCCTGCAGTTGTAAATGGCTTTATTATCAGCCAAGTTGTAGCATACAACATAGCATATATATGTATATGGCATACATATATATATATATATATATATATATATATATATATATATATATATAACTGAAAACTCACACCCCAGAAGTGACTCGAACCCATACTCCCAGAAGCAACGCATCTGGTATGTACAAGACGCCTTAATCCACTTGACCATCACGGCGGTGGGGTGGTTCAAATAGCCTCGGCTATCACCTCATTTTGTCCGGTCGTGATGGTCAAGTGGATTAAGGCGTCTTGTACATACCAGATGCGTTGCTTCTGGGAGTATGGGTTCGAGTCACTTCTGGGGTGTGAGTTTTCAGTTGCATATGTCCTGGGGACCATTCAGGCTTGTTCGCATATATATATATATATATATATATATATATATATATATATATATATATATATATATATATATATATATATATATATATATATATATATATATATATATATATATATATATTCAAAATTCGTCAGTGTACTACATTTTTGTTGTTGCTTTTAGGTGATGCTTTTAACCAGTGTACGTGGGTCTGATTGTGCAACCATGGTTCGAAGAATAATGAAGATATGAACAAACGGCCTGTGGTCACTATACAGTCTGGAAGGGCAAAAGAAGAAATTGGCATTTCTACAAAAACAAGAACTATATAATGTTATTTTAAGTAAGTAACCAAAACATTAAATAATTTTTTTAAAGTTTAAAATTCACTTAAAAATTTAAATTTTAAATTAAAAAAATTTAACCAAAAAACTTAATATTTTTCATATTTGGAACCATTCCATAATATTTTCCCAAGCATAAATGATTATATTTCTATCACTTGCTCTTAAGATTGTTTCATTTAATAGAGGTTGGGCATAATTGTTCTCTGCTGCTAATAGAACTGACTGACTTAGCTATAGGAAAATGTAAACTTAATTGGTTTATCCATTACAGTATTGTGCAGTTTATTTCATGATCCTGTGCTTAATACTTGCATATATAGTAGATTACAAAATGCATTTTTATATCATTAGTATTGAATAATAATAATGCAAATAATTGACTTATAAATGATGTACAATTAATTGGTAGGTGATATTATATTATTAATATTTTTTCATTCTTGCAAAGCCTTAACAAAGCCATTAACATGTTAATATAAACTTGATCACTTTCCACTTATTTTCTCATGTGCTACCTACATGTACAAAACCTTATTCCTAAATGCATATTTTGTTCTGAAGCTTGTCCTTTATATGTTGTGTATCACCATCTCTGGAGAGTTTTATCTGATTGATGTATAAATTACTTTTAGTTTTACAGAATATTATTGTTATACTGAATTTATTATTATATAAATAACTTAATTTTACAGAATCATCTATCAACGCACATCCACAAGTTGAGGA
This sequence comes from Procambarus clarkii, assembly GCF_040958095.1. Taxonomy (NCBI): domain Eukaryota; kingdom Metazoa; phylum Arthropoda; class Malacostraca; order Decapoda; family Cambaridae; genus Procambarus; species Procambarus clarkii. The sequence goes on from NC_091155.1 coordinate 40,682,536, forward strand.
GGAGGATGTGACCTTCCAGATTTCTCAAGTACTGAAACATAGACCAAACAGGCCTGGTGGATCTAGGTACAAGGTAAAATAATTTAAATTTTTATTTTTTTTTTCCTAATTGTCCGATTAGGAAATATATATATATATATATATATATATATATATATATATATGTCGTACCTAGTAGCCAGAACGCACTTCTCAGCCTACTATGCAAGGCCAAATTTGCCTAATAAGCCAAGTTTTCCTGAATTAATATATTTTCTATAATTTTTTTCTTATGAAATGATAAAGCTACCCATTTCATTATGTATGAGGTCAATGTTTTTTTATTGGAGTTAAAATTAACGTAGATATATGACCGAACCTAACCAACCCTACCTAACCTAACCTAACCTATCTTTATAGGTTAGGTTAGGTTAGGTAGTAGAGAAAGTTAGGTTAGGTTAGGTTAGGTAGGTTAGGTAGTCGAAAAACAATTAATTCATGAAAACTTGGCTTATTAGGCAAATCGGGCCTTGCATAGTAGGCTGAGAAGTGAGTTCTGGCTACTAGGTATGACATATATATATATATATATATATGTACCTCGCATAACGAATTTAATCCGTTCCATGTTCGTCATGCGAAACGGACGTCATACAAAACGAGTGTCTCCCATGTAACCAGTGTGATGCACTGTGTTTATTGTGAAATTTCCCTAGTGTGCATGACATCAAATGTTCCCCAAAATATAATTTTTCTTTGTAAAATGATAAATTACCGTCCCTGAACATGTCTATGTAAAGATAATTACCAAATTCCACTTATTTTGGCTGTGAGGGCGTGGACAAGGTGCGCTGTGACGTCATCAGGGGCTGGTCGCCCGTGTGTGAAGCTCCCAGACACGGTCGCGCAGGCCATTCAAGCACCGCGTGTTGCCACAAATATATTTTCAAATATTTTTCCTATGCATTTCCAATGCGGTTTTATTTGTTTCTTTTATCGTATATGATGCATATTTGTGACCTTTACAATATATATACAGTAGAATGTTCATAATTTTCCATGAAACTGTGATACATGTGTCAGTAATGTGTCCACAATAAATGTTTATTGTCACAATATTACGTGGTAAAAATTCACTAATATTACAATATGTACAGTTTCACATACTATTTACACAGTAACACACTGTATTACACACTCAGTACTTTGGAGGTGCATAATAGTCAACGAAGTAGTCCATGGTACACAGCGCGACTTTGCTCTCCTTGCACCAGCTACAGATAGATTTTTGTTTCCTGTTTCATCGTTCTGTGTGCTTGCAAATAATGCACTCGCGTGCACCCTTGGCTTTAGTACTTGTAGGTGGTATGTAGCCAAGCTTGTAAAGCATAAAGTAGTATTGAAACGATTATAGGAAAAGCTCAATTTGTAAGGTAGTCTTGTAAAGATCGCTTTGTAAGGTCCCACACAGGAAGAGATTCAGCTAGCCTCAAAGAGTGTCCATCAGTCAGGAAGAGATTCAGCTAGCCTCAAAGAGTGTCCATCAGCCAGGAAAAGATTTAGGTATTCTTAAAAATATCAATGAACACCTCCACCATGGAAGCCGCTAACACTGTTCATCTATGCTACTTGTATCAGATGCATCATCACTGAACGCAGAAAACGATTCATCTATGTATCATCTATATACATTAGAGATGGCAAGGGTGGGGCTCAGAGCTACACCTGGATACGCTCGCTGTATCATCCTCATAGGTGCTGTATCACAGGCATCCGACCGTTGTGTTAAGCCCTTATTGCGCCTAGCTTCACCAATGTTATGACCCTTATGTTCTTCAAACAATAGGGTCTGAATTGCACTGACTGAGTACAGTCTTTCAACACCGTGTGGGACAGGTGTTTGAGAGCCAGAGGCACGTGTGCTACAAATGGTTGCTCACGCACTACTAACCCAGCCAGCAGCCCTTGTCTTTCATATTCGTTATAGCAAAAGGTTCGTTCAGTGTTTGTTGGGTAGGCTGCTCCATTATGACAATCTTTCTTTGTTTCAAATGTGTTCCATTTGTTTTGTGTTTATCACTTACGTCTCAATAATGGAGCAGCCTACCCGACAAACACTGAACGAACCTTTATGACATTTGTCCATTTTCCAAATTGTTTCAACAGTTCTTTTATTTTTCGTTTTTTTTTTTTTTTAAGAAACATGGAGCAGTCGACCTGTAGACCACCGAACGAACCTTTTTGACATTTGTACTGGTTTTCAAAATTCTTCATTTTTTTTTATTATTTACGTTTTTTGTATGTAAGAAACATGGAGCAGCCTACCTGCCGACCACCGAACGAACCTTTTGCTATAAGACAAATGAAAAATAAATATTGAACACATTTGAAGAAGGGAAAATGTCATAATGGTTTATTCAGTGTATGTAAGGTAGGCTTCTCCATTATTGAGACGTAAATGACAAATAAAAAACAAATGGAACACATTTGAAACAAAGAAAGATTGTTATAATGGAGCAGCCTACCTGCCGAACACCGAACGAACTTTTTTGACATTTGTTGTATATCAGATATTTCAATTCTTTTTTCCTACAAAAACGTCAATGCTTTGCAACATCTCAGCAGTCACCCTTTTATATCCCAGCATCATTAGCATCTTTAAACAAGAACAACATAATTTATGTGCATCGTCGGAGGCGTCTAAGAATGTGCAAGCAGCAGCGCGACCCCACCATGTGGTGTTGACGTTACTCAAACCAGCGTTCGTCATACGGGACGATTTGACGCCGATCGGGCCGTTCGTTACCCAAAATATTCGTCTTTTGGGGCAATCATTATGCGAGGTACCACTGTATATATATATATATATATATATATATATATATATATGTCGTACCTAGTAGCCAGAACGCACTTCTCGGCCTACTATGCAAGGCCCGATTTGCCTAATAAGCCAAGTTTTGCTGAATTAATAAATTTTCTCTTATTTTTTTCTTATGAAATGATAAAGCTACCCATATCATTATGTATGAGGTCAATTTTTCTTTATTGGAGTTAAAATTAACGTAGATATATGAACGAACCTAACCAACCCTACCTAACCTAACCTAACCTATCTGTTTAGGTTAGGTTAGGTTAGGTAGCCGAAAAAGTTAGGTTAGGTTAGGTTAGGTAGGTTAGGTAGTCGAAAAACAATTAATTCAGGAAAACTTGGCTTATTAGGCAAATTGGGCCTTGCATAGTAGGCCGAGAAGTGCGTTCTGGCTACTAGGTACGACATATATATATATATATATATATATATATATATATATATATATATATATATATATATATATATATATATATATATATATATATATATATGTGTGTGTGTGTGTGTGTGTGTGTCGTACCTAGTAGCCAGAACGCACATCTCAGCCTACTATACAAGGCCCGATTTGCCTAATAAGCCAAGTTTTCATGAATTAATGTTTTTTCGACTACCTAACCTAACATTTTCAGCTACCTAACCTAACCTATAAAGATAGTTTAGGTAGGGTTGGTTAGGTTCGGTCATATATCTATATTAATTTTAACTCCAATAAAAAAAGAATTGATCTCATACATAATGAAATGGATAGCTTTATCATTTCATAAGAAAAAAATAGAGAAAATATATTAATTAATGAAAACTTGGCTTATTAGGCAAATCGGGCCTTGCATAGTAGGCTGAAAAGTGCATTCTGGCTACTAGGTACGACATATATATATATATAATATATATATATATATATATATTTATATATATATATATATTTATATATATATATATATTTATATATATATATATATATAATATATATATATATATATATTATATATATATATATATATATATATATATATATATATATATATATATATATATATATATATATATATATATATATATATATATATATATAGTGTGTGTGTAAATACCTAAGTGTAGTTACAGGATGAGACCATCTTCCCAGCACTCTTTGTCATATAACGCTTTGAAACTACTGACAGTCTTGGCCTCCACCACCTTCTCACCTAACTTGTTCCAACCGTCTACCACGCTATTTGCGAAAGTGAATTTTCTTATATTTCTTTAGCATCTGTGTTAAGCTAGTTTCAATCTATGACCTCCTGTTCTTGAAGTTCCAGGTCTCAGGAAATCTTCGCTTTCGATTTTATCAATTCCTGATACTATTTTGTATGTAGTGATCATATCACCTCTTTCTTCTGTCTTTTAGTTTTGGCATATTTAATGCCTCTAACCTCTCCTCGTAGCTCTTGCCCTTCAGTTCTGGGAGCCACTTAGTAGCATGTCTTTGCACCTTTTCCAGTTTGTTGATGTGCTTCTTAAGATATGGGCCAACTTCTGTTGTTGGGCACCACACAACAGCTGCATATTCTAGCTTTGGCGTAACAAAAGTCATGAACAATTTCTTTAGTATATCACCATCCATGTATTTAAACGCAATTCTAAAGTTAGAAAGCGTAGCATAGGCTCCTCGCACAATATTCTTTATGTGGTTCTCAGGTGATAGTTTTCTATCTAGAACCACCCCTAGATCTCTTTCTTTATCAGAATTCTTTAAAGATTTCTCACATAATGTATAGGTTGTGTGGGGTCTATGTTCTCCTGTTCCACATTCCATAACATGGCATTTATTAACATTAAATTCCATTTGCCAAGTGGTGCTCCATATACTTATTTTATCCAGGTTTTCTTGAAGGGCATGACAATCATCTAAATTTCTTATCCTTCCTATTATCTTAGCATCATCAGCAAACATGTTCATGTAATTCTGTATACCAACTGGTAGATCATTTATGTAGACAATAAACATCACTGGTGCAAGAACTGAACCCTGTGGTACTCCACTTGTGACATTTCTCCAGTCCGATACATTGCCTCTGATTACTGCCCTCATTTTTCTATCAGTCAGAAAATTTTTCATCCATGTTAGAAGCTTACCTGTCACCCCTCCAATATTTTCCAGTTTCCAGAACAACCTCTCTATGTGGAACTCTGTCGAATGCCTTTTTTAGGTCCAGATAGATGCAGTCAACCCAACCATCTCTTTCCTGTAATATATCTGTTGCTCGATCATAGAAACTGAGTAAATTCGATACACAGGATCTTCCAAATCGAAAACCATACTGTCTGTCTGAAATTATATCATTTCTCTCCAGGTGTTCTACCCATTTAGTTTTAATTATTTTTTCCAATATTCCAATTCCAATTTTTTCCAATAATGTGTGTGTGTGTATGTATATTTGTGTTGTTGAATATGACCGAAAGTCATAGTCTTTCTGCCCCTCTCCTTACTGCTATTGTTGTTTCTCGCATCTTTGTATTGCTTGTATGTTTGGGCAATTTTTCCCTTTTTCCTAGTTCTGCATCTCTGCTTTAGTATAAATTTTGTTGTGCCGTTATCATATATTTCACAAAACTTGACATACATCTCATTTACTTCATGTCCTAACAGCAAGTGTTTGTCAAATTCCTTAAGGAAATATCTGAGTTCCCCATAATGACCTCTCCACAAGTCAGGTTTTTCAACTGCTTCAAGCTCATTTTCTTCCAGATTATAATGCATTGCATACTTTATTCCCAAAAAGACATGGTCACTTTTACCCAAGTGACAATGTCACTTGGGTAAAAGGAGGGAGGTACTGAAAGGAGGAAAAGGGAGGTACCAAAGGAGGGAGGTACTGAATGATAAATATATCTTTCTCTTTCCTGGTAAATATAATATCCAGCATGGAGGGAACATCCCCTTCCCTCATCCTCGTAGCTTGTTTAACATGTAGAAACATGAATGTTTACAAGGTGAGGTTTACGAAATTATATATATATATATATATATATATATATATATATATATATATATATATATATATATATATATATATATATATATATATATATATATATATATATATATATATAATATATAAAGTTTGTGTGTGTGTAATTTATATAAATAAATAATTAAATATTAATTTTGTTAATATCTTTTCAGGGAAAGCTTGCAAGTACAATTCGTATACAAGAGGGGCAACAAGAGCCAGAGGATGTCTACTAAGAAAATATATAAGTCTTTATCCTCACACTCTTGATATATGGTCTTCTCTGGTCTCTTTATTTTCTCTCCTCACAAATGTCCCTTTTTTTTTATTTCTTTTACGTTTCTCTCCTGTTTTTCTTAACTTTTAATCTCTCCTTTCCTCCTCTCTTCTAACACCTCTCGTTTCCTGTCTCTTCTAGCTTCTCTCTTCCTTTACTTTTTATATTTGTGGTATTCATTTATGTCATTTTTATCTTGTATATTTTTCTTGTATCTTTTTCTTATCTTGTGTTTCTCTTCCCCTTCTCTTCAATGATTTCTCATTTCTCTCCCCTCTCTGTTGTTTCTGTTCTGTCTTCTCTCTCCTTGCCTTAATTTTGTTCTGTCTCCTCTTTTGTTGTGTGTGTGTCTTTGTCTCTGTCTGTCTGTCTCTCTCTTTCTCTCTCTCTCTCTCTCTCTCTCTTTCTCTCTCTCTCTCTCTCTCTCTCTCTCTCTCTCTCTCTCTCTCTTTCTTTCTCTTTCTTTCTCTTTCTTGCTCTCTCTCTGGCTCTCTTGCTCTCTCTCTCTGGCTCTCGCTCTCTCTCTCGCTCTCTCTCTCGCTCTCTCTCTCTGGCTCTCTTGCTCTGGCTCTCTTGCTCTCTCTCTCTCTGGCTCTCTCTCTCTCTCTTGCTCTCTCTCTGGCTCTCTTGCTCTCTCTGGCTCTCTTGCTCTCTCTCTCTCTCTGGCTCTCTTGCTCTCTCTCTGGCTCTCTTGCTCTCTCTCTGGCTCTCTTGCTCTCTCTCTGGCTCTCTTGCTCTCTCTCTGGCTCTCTTGCTCTCTCTCTCTCTCTGGCTCTCTTGCTCTCTCTCTCTCTGGCTCTCTTGCTCTCTCTCTCTCTCTGGCTCTCTTGCTCTCTCTCTCTCTCTGGCTCTCTTGCTCTCTCTCTCTCTGGCTCTCTCTTGCTCTCTGTCTCTCTCTCTCTCTGGCTCTGGCTCTCTCTGGCTCTGGCCCTCTCTCTCTCTCTCTCTCCCCCTCTCTTTCTCTCTTTCTCTGGCTCTCTCGCTCTCTCTGGCTCTCGCTCTCTCTGGCTCTCGCTCTCTCTGGCTCTCTCTCTCTGGCTCTCTCTCTCTCTGGCTCTCTCTCTCTGGCTCTCTCTCTCTCTCTAGCTCTGACTCTCTCTTTAGCTCTGACTCACTCTCTGGCTCTGGCTCACGCTCTCTCTCTCTGGCTCTCTCTCTCTCTCTCTGGCTCTGGCTCTCTCTCTCTCTCTGGCTCTGGCTCTCTCTCTGGCTCTCTCTCTCTCTCTCTCTCTCTGGCTCTCTCTTTCTCTCTGGCTCTCTCTTTCTCTCTGGCTCTCTCTTTCTCTCTGGCTCTCTCTCTCTCTCTCTGGCTCTGGCCCTCTCTCTCCCCCTCTCTTTCTCTGGCTCTCTCGCTCTCTCTGGCTCTCGCTCTCTCTGGCTCTCGCTCTCTCTGGCTCTCGCTCTCTCTGGCTCTCGCTCTCTGGCTCTCTCTCTCTGGCTCTCTCTCTCTCTGGCTCTCTCTGGCTCTGGCTCTCTCTCTCTGGCTCTGACTCTCTCTCTAGCTCTGACTCACTCTCTGGCTCTGGCTCTGGCTCTCTCTCTGGCTCTGGCTCTCTCTCTCTCTCTCTGGCTCTCTCTTTCTCTGGCTCTCTTTCTCTCTGGCTCTCTCTCTCTCTCTCTGGCTCTCTCTCTCTCTCTCTCTGGCTCTGACTCTATCTCTCTCTGGCTCTGGCTCACGCTCTCTCTCTGGCTCTCGCTCTCTCTCTCTGGCTCTCATATTTCATTTGATTTAAAAATGTCTGAGATTTTTGCTTAATCTAAGTTATATTGCATGGTGCTAATATGAATATTATACATGACTTTTTTCTTTTCTTTCTCTCTCTCTTTCTCCCTTTCTTTCTTTCTCTTTCTTTCCTTCTCTCTCTCTTTTTCTTTCTCTTTCTACATGAATATTATACTTGACTGTTTACATTCACTTGTAGATTTTTATTTTTAGTTAATTAGTCCTAAACTTTTGATTAATAAATTTTTATTATTAGTCATAGAAAAACTATAGTGTTATATGTATACTCGGAAAATTTTACTTGTTTTAGTTTTAAGTAACAATAACTGCTTGTAACGTCAGACTGATCTCAGCATGACATGAATCACAGGCTGCTTGATCACAAAATCTATTGTGTTCACATATTGCATATATAGATTTTTATAGATTTTTAAATTTTTACTTTTATATTCTGTTATAGATATAGTCTATATATTTCGAGCTATTACATATATTTTGTTGTATTACTCATTCTTAATTAAATAAATATAATATTTTAATTCTCTTTTTGTACCCTATTTATTTGTAATTTGCACATACATATATAGGATGTCCATTTCTTTCTCAGATATGTCTTCTTTCTTTCTCTCCCTTTCTATTTCAGATATGAATTAAAAAATTATTATACCCTAATTTACCCTAAACGTTTTAATGTAGGTAATTAAAAGATTATAAAAAAGTTTTTAGAAATGTTAATTATTTACGTTCTAAGGTTGTATATAAAAGTTCTCAAAAAACCTTTTCTAAACGTAATTATAAACGTGCTGAAAACAATGAAATGTCGTTTTTAGGATGTTTTAAAAACATGAAAATGTTTGCTGGGTATGCAAGGCCCGATTTGCCTAATAAGACAAGTTTTCATGAATTAATTGTTTTTCGACTACCTAACCTACCTAACCTAACCTAACCTTTTCGGCTACCTAACCTAACCTAACCTATAGAGATAGGTTAGGTTAGGTTAGGTAGGGTTGGTTAGGTTCGGTCATATATCTACGTTAATTTTAACTCCAATAAATAAAAATTGACCTCATACATAATGAAATGGGTAGCTTTATCATTTCATAAGAAAAAAATTAGAGAAAATATATTAATTCAGGAAAACTTGGCTTATTAGGCAAATCGGGCCTTGCATAGTAGGCCAAAAAGTGTGTTCTGGCTACTAGGTACGACATATATATATATATATATATATATATATATATAAATATATATATATATATATATATATATATATATATATATATACATATATATATATATATACATATATATATATATACATATATATATATATATATATATATATATATATATATATATATATATATATATATATATATATATATATATATATATATATGACAATGTCAGACCACGGAGGAAAAATGAAACAGGAATTTCCTTAAGTACTTTCGTATATTAATACATCTTCAGAAGGAGTGAATATATATCTTCACTCCTTCTGAAGATGTATTAATATGCGAAAGTACATAAGGAAATTCCTGTTTCATTTTCCTCCGTGGTCTGACATTGTCACATTTTTAATCACGTGTTTATTTTCGTGATATACACACACACACACACATATATATATATATATATATATATATATATATATATATATATATATATATATATATATATATATATATATATATATATATATATATATATATATATATTAATAAATATGACCGAAAAAGTAAGATTAATAATTCTAACACGAATTTTCTCAATCTTTCGTACATTACGCTTCACTGTTGGAGGTAAATCAAAAATCAATTCTCCAAAATTCATTTTTATTTCTAGTCTGACGCGACACGGGCGCTTTTCGTAAAACTTATTACATTTTCAAAGACTTTAGTTCACAAATACACAACTGATTAGAACTTACGTATCTCTGATTTTATATCTACATTTGAGTGAGGTGGGAGGGGTGATGTGGCATTAACACAAGACAGAACAAGAGGGGATATTAATAGGGTATTAAAAGTATCAACACAAGACAGAACACAAACAATGGGTATTGAATAGAAGTGTTTGTAGAAAGCCTATTGGTCCATATTTATTGATGCTTCTATATTGGAGCGGAGTCTTGAGGTGGGTAAAATATATTTGTGCAATAATTGGCTGTTGATTGCTGGTGTTGACTTCTTGATGTGTAGTGCCTCGCAAACGTCAAGCCGCCTGCTATCGCTGTATCTATCGATGATTTCTGTGTTGTTTACTAGGATTTCTCTGGCGATGGTTTGGTTGTGGGAAGAGATTATATGTTCCTTAATGGAGCCCTGTTGCTTATGCATCGTTAAACGCCTAGAAAGAGATGTTGTTGTCACCCTACCCATCAACATTGGTGTTCCCCAGGGCAGCATACTTGGCCCTCTCCTCTTTCTCATCTACATTAATGACCTTCCAAATGCCTCCCAACACCTCAAACCAATTCTATTTGCTGACGACACAACCTTCATTTACTCCAGTCCTGATCCCCTTGCTCTAAATGCCACAGTAAATACTGAGCTAAATAAAGTCCATCTTTGGCTAACTGCCAACAAACTCACCCTTAACATTGACAAAACCTTTTATATTCTGTTTGGCAATAAATCCTCTAATCAAATAAATCTCAAAATAAACAATACCCAAATTTGTAACAAATTAGATGGCAAATTCCTTGGCATTCTCATTGACCACAAGCTTAATTTCCAGGGACACATTCTAAACATATCAAAAAAAGTTTCAAAAACTGTGGGCATTCTTTCTAAGATCAGATATTATGTACCACGCCCTGCCCTGGTGATTCTCTATTACTCCCTTATCTATCCATATCTCAACTATGGTATTTGTGCTTGGGGCTCTACTACCCAAAATCACTTACGTCCCCTAATTACTCAACACAAAGCTGCTATTAGGACAATATCCAATTCTGGCCCCAGACATCACTCGGTACCCCTACTTAAATCTCTGAATATGTTAGACATTAAGTCACTGCACATTCTCTCATGTGTATTATACATATATAAAACGCTAAACTATAATGCCAATCCTGATCTCAAAAGCTTCATAGAAGGTTGTATCAGAACCCATGAGCATCACACCAGAAATAAATACAGTTTTGATATTCCTAGAGTACGACTTAATCAAACTAGAAATGCTCTACAAATCAAGGGGCCCAGAATGTGGAATGACCTTCCCAACCATGTTAAAGACTGTACCTCTCTCAACCAGTTTAAGTTAAAAGCGAAGCTATACCTAATAAATTCCCTGTAACCTACCTTACCCTTCTATTGTCAACCAATGTCTGTTTTTTTCTTTAAAGAGCGCTGCTTGTCGACATAATTGTATTTGTGCTGCTTTTTCATCTATGTTTTCATTTCTTGTTTTCATTCTACTCATTATGCTCAATTAGTATTAAGCTTGTCATTTAAGTTTATCATGCCCGAAACGCTTTGCGTAATAGTGGCTTTAGGCATTGTATGTACTAGCTCTACCTATAAGTCAAACAATCCTTGTAAATATTTATTGTATGTATGTACCTTACCTAAATAAAATTGTATTGTAGTGTATTGTATTGTCTTAACCAGAATCCAGGGCAAGAAATGCACAACTATATAAAAAGTTCCAATACTTGTGGAACATAGTTTGCATTCACAGTTAAAGAAGGTAAACCGTTGTGCCTTATTTGATAAGTGCTATTAAGTCATTATAAAGCAAGGAACTTGAAACGCCAGTATAAACCTAATCACAAAAACTTGTCGTATGATTATCCACCTAAATCAGACTTAAGGAAAAATAAGTTAAATGAGTTAAAATCATCAATAATAGCCAGCAGACACTGTTGACATTATTCAGTAAGGAAGCTGTGGCTCTCAAATGGTTCTCCTGCAGCTCTCAAACATCTGAGGTTTATCATTTGCAGCTCTTACAGTAAGCATGTTTGGCCAGCCCTGCCATAAAGGCTACTCCTATACCTGATAAAACAGGCCTATAATAATCATACATACCAATAATTCAATGATTAAATTTAGACTTATATCTACAAATTAATAACTATTACACTGTAATTTATAGTTAAAAATACTTATTAATCAAAGATATTAAGAAATACTAGCAGTAATTAAGCCTAGGCTAACTATATTCAATGAAATACTCCAAAAAATATTATAAATTCTAGTTATGGTAATATACTGTACTATAAATAAAAAATGCCACTTTATAAAATGGGTTGATACAAGTGGCAGTCAGGCTAATATTATTGTCAGATAAGATAATATAATTGCCAGTATTCTAATATAATAGTGTCAGGATAATATATTTACCAGCACGCTACTGTAACTGCCAGTGTCTGGCTAATATAATTGCCAGTCAGGCTAATATTATTGCTAGTTAAGATAATATATTTGCTAGTTAGGGTAATATAATTGCCAGTCAGACTCATTTAATTGAGTCAGCATAATATAATTGCTAGTCAAGCTAATGCAATTATCTGTCAGGATATATGTAATATAATTGCAAATCAGTATAATATTATTGCAGGTTAAGATAATATAATTATCAGTCAAGCTATTATAATTGTTGAATTCAGGCCAATATAATTCCCGGAGTCATGCTCACATAATTCACAGTCAGGATAGTATAATTGATAGTCAAGCTAATGTAATTATCAGTCTGGATATATGTAATATACCCAGTAATTGCAAGTTTGATTAATACAATTGCCAGACAATATAATAATATTGCCAGTCAGGATAATATAATTGCCAGTCAGGATAATATAACTGCTAAACATAAATATCTCAGTCTGGCAAATATTATATAACAGCTGAGTAATATATATTACTATACATCATTGGGCTAGAGTAATATATATTTCCAACTCAGAAAACTATAAATGCCAGTCAGGCTAATATGACTACTGAACTAAGGTTAGCCTTTCATCAGAATTTACCTTAATGAACACAATAATACAAGGGTTAGATCACTATAAATACTGTAGATAGGCCAGACTACTAAAAATATCTGATGCAAATATAAATGAAGAGGTTTAGGTGAAAAAATTTCCAGTCTAATATATATTTGTTAGTGATTTATATATCTCAGTCACTGGGCAAAATAACAAAAATTATTTTAATATTTCATAAAAATAGTACAATAGCATATATATAAAACCACAGTTAACAATCAACTAGAGTGCTTTTGGCTTGCTTTCAAGCCTTCAAATGTGGTGGCAGTGATGGCACTGCCAATGCCAGCACTGTGGCTGTGGAACATTGCCACGTTTCTTCAGTGGCAGAGAAGAAAGTGGAACGGAAGCTATGAGGTACACAGATATCAAAGAAGACAATTGGTACCAGTTGTAGATTCACGATCATGACGACAGAAAGGAAAATAGGGCAGGGGTTGGAGAGTGAGAAACAATTTACAGTGAAGTAGCAACACCATGTTTTTGAATACAGTATATGGAATTGGGTAAGCTAAAACAGTATAAAATTATATAATAAAATAATGGTTGAAGCTATGGAGAGTGCAAGATATTTTCCTGATAAAGTTTACAATTTCCAACAATTTTAAAATTGGAAAAATGGTATCATAAGTTAATGAACTAATATGTGCTTTATTATCCATTATATTTAAAAAAAATTCTGATTTATCTCTCACACTCAAAATGTTTAACCTATCACCCAAATGCACGTCTTGTGAGTTTTCATACTACAAAGATGACCGAATCTCTTTCAAAACTCTGGACACTTTATGAAGGTTTATCATTCAGATGCACTAACACGTGTGCTTTTATACCGTTACGTGACTTATATAATCTGCCACATTCATCACACTCAAAAGGCCTTACTACTGTATGTACTAACATGTGACTTATTATAGAGCCACGATCTCTAAACCTTCTGCCACACTCAAAAGGTCTTCTATCAATGTGCATCATCATGTGAGTCTTCATACTTTTAAGGTGTCTGAACCTCTTCCCACACTCTGGACACTTGTGAGGTTTTTCACCCGAATGCACTAACATGTGAGTCTTCATATTTCCAAGATGTCTGAACCTCATCCCACACTCTAGACACTTGTGCGGTTTTTCACCCGAATGCACTAACATGTGAGTCTTCATATTTCCAAGACGACTGAACCTCTTCCCACACTCTGGACAATTATGAGGTTTTTCACCAGAATGCACTAACATGTGAGTCTTCATATTTGAAAGTTGAGTGAATACCTTCCCACACTCTGGACACATATGAGGTTTTTCACCCGAATGCACTAACATGTGAGTCTTCATATGATCAAGACGAGTAAATACCTTCCCACACTCTGGACACTGGTGAGTCTTCATCTTCTTTATAATAGGTGCAGTTTGTGGGAAGGTTTTCTCCTCGGATGACTGCATGAGTGGTGATGCTGGGTGACGACTCATGGTGTAACGTCAATGTTGAGGCTTAGGCAAGGCTTGAGTGTTGTTTCTTAGGCTGTTGTAGAGTTAGACTTGATGTGGGCACTTGAAGGTCAATGGTGGGCTTCTTCTTTATGATAGGTGAAGTTTGTGGGAAGGTTGTGTTGATTTAGGGGCGACGACGATCGTACATGGGAAGGTTTTATGCTCATGTCAGGACACTCACCGTCCCGTGTTGTGATAATGGCCACGACGCTCACCTAGGCGTTCCAGTGTTCTTTCTGGTGCCACACTTTATTTTTCCTACTTCTTACTTTTGTTTGTAACTGGTTTTCTACATTTAACTCTTATATTTTCCTATTTTTTTTTAATTAAAGAATATGCTTGCAATTCACTTATTTAAATAATATGGTACACGTTTATTTACTTTCTGAAGGAAACGTTGCTCCTAAGGTAAATGCACTATGCAGGCGATGAGTCACAATAACGTGGCTGAAGTATGTTGACCAGACCACACACTAGAAATTGAAGGGACGACGACGTTTCGGTCCGTCCTGGACTATTCTCAAGTCGATTGTGATGAGGACAGGTAGGGACAGGCATTAAATAGGCAAGAGAGAGCTGAGGAGGAAAGTCAGGTGTAGGGGATAGTAGTAATGAGAACTGCCGCAGGCGGTCCATAGAATTACCCCAATCACCCCAAATCAGGCCAAAACTACCCAAATCGTCCTAGCATTACGTAAGTAATGAAGAAATATGGCATATTTACTTACTATAATGTTGGTGCTACACATAGAACATGATCAAACCTATTTTTACTCTGAAATAATCTAATTTCAGACCGAAATTAGACGTAAATATGTGAGAGGTGACGCCATAGGAAGTCGACGGTCCAAGCGACAATTGTGTGGAGCGACTTATCCAAGAAATATGGTCGCCAGGAGAGTGTTTGCTGCCATATCAGCCTCCTGTACACAGTGATCCAGTCCTTTTCGTTCATTGAACACCGAACCCTACACGCCCTCTGATATATTGCTTAATTAACAAATATTCACAAATAAAGATTATATTTGTATATGTTATCAGAAAGGCAGATATAAAATAGTTTTTGTGAATCCATCACAGAGATTATACCTTATTAGAGAGGAAAAATATTCATACTTTAAACAAGGCTTCATGGCCGACGCTCAAGTTCAAGTTCAAGTTCAAGTATGTTTATTGAGATAAGCAATAAATACATCTCAAAGGGATAGAGTAGCTTAGGCTATTTCTACCCCCCTCTACTTCAAGATCCTCAAGGGGCGCACAAATTCAGTGAGTACAAATAGACATATAACAGTACAAGAATCCCATTTAACATTGCATACAGCAAGTACAGCATATAATTGTTACATTCTTGGGGCAAAATTCTTGTAGCTCCTAAGTATACTGTCTATTATACCATTATCACACATCCAAACAATTTGATGTGGTACACTATTTATTTCCTTATTTCTATATTTTTCAATAAGGTGACACTCTAATACATAATGTTCTAAGGTGTGGGCGTACGGCATACTACATAATTTACACTCCTTATCTTTTTCACTGACATCAACACCGTATTGCCAGATATATTTATATCCTAATCGTAATCTCATGTAAATTGAATCCTTCCAAGTAGACTTTCCTTTACCATAAGTGAAGGACGAATTTGTATTTATTATTGAATAATTCTTAAGTGTGTTACTACTGTCCACCATTGCCATTCTCTTTATCATTTCTTCACCCTCCTGAATCACCTTGAGTCTAGTTTTTATTTGTTTCAAGGTTAACTGACATACAACATCAACAAGAGTTTTTTCAGTGGCTCTCTTCGCTATGTCATCAACTACCTCATTCAACAGTATTCCCACATGTGAAGGGATCCACATGAATCTTACTTTATACCCAGTTTTTTCTAGTCTCTTAACATTCTCTCTACACTCTATCACAATATTCTGGTATACTGGGCGTCTGCTATTTAAAGACTCTAACGCTCCTCTGCTGTCAATAAAGAAGCAAGCATTTTTACCACATTTGACTACTTCCTGTAATCCTGCTAATACTCCTTGGAGTTCAGCCTGCGTTGAAGAGACATTGTCAGTTAAGCGGCGTCCAATAACAGTATCTACAGTGCCGATGTCAGTGTACTCCCTGATCAAGACTCCACATCCTGCCTTCCCATCCCTAGCTACTGACCCATCACAATATACATGTAGAGTGTTTTCCGTAGGCAGTTTTCTAATTATACAATCATATGTTGCCCTCAGCTCTCCTATTTCATACATACTTTTTTTCTTATGCAAGGGAGTAATTACTACATCTACATTACAATCCTCCCATGGTGGTGTAAATTTTCTCTTGGGCACAGCAACACACTCTGTAATAACATCATACTTTATAACATTATGACATAATTTATTCATATATACTCTCTTCTTCATCATACACTGTTCACTACTTCCCACCTTTTGAACCGAGAGGATTAATTCATTAGCTCCCCCACCTCTCATTAATCTAATGGCAGAGGCTACATTTATCTCTGAAATTCTATCCCCAATACTCTGCAGATTCAACTCCATCCTCATTATCTCAATCATAGCATTTCTTGGGCATCCTAAGATAATTCTCATTGCTTCATTTTGTACCTTCTCCAACTTGCCCATCCTACCTTTACCAAAACAAGAAATGACAGGTGCTGGCCGACGCTCTCCTTACCGATATGGGAACTATGACCTTCCGAAGATCAATGTTAATTTAATCTAGATATTGTAATAAACGAAGTTTTCTATGTCATCATAAAGACATAAATATAAGCTGCATGTTAATACTTTGGCATAAATATAACTGAATTGAAAGTTAAGATATATGCCTTTTTATAGTTACTTGATGGCTCGCTCAGGGAGTGTGAAGGCCTCCACACAAGCCAATCAATTTTATAATTACTTTGCATATATGCAAAGTAACGCCATAGGTCTTTATGTCAGAATAAAGCCATGTAGACGATAATGTAACTACATTTCAAGGAAAACATATCTTAATATAATTATTAAATGAATGCAAAGTTATGGTTAAATAAATAGCCAATACCACACAATCGCCGGTGTCCGGACACATGAATAGTCGCATTAGGTGAAAGGAAATGTACCCAACCATTTCCATTTACCCAACCAGTTTGTGCACCCTATACTCATCCTCTGTGCGGTAATTTATTGTGCACCCCATACTCATCTTGTTACCAGTAGTTTGTGCAACCCATACTCATCCTGTGACCCGTAATTTATTGTGCATCCCATACTCATCCTGTTACCGGTAGTTTGTGCAGCCCATACCCATCCTGTGACCTGTAATTTATTGTGCAACCCATACTTATCCTGTGACCTGTAGTTTATTGTGCAGCTAATACTCATTCTGTGAGTCATAGGACATTGCGCAACCCTTTCTCATCGTGTGAATCTTTGTTTACTTTGCTCTCCATATTCATCCTCTGCGCGATAGTTTCTTGTGCAACCCATACCCATGATGTGAGTGGTAGTTTATTGTGTACCCTATATTCATCCTGTGAGTATAGGGTACACAATTCTTGTTTGGATTCTTGTAATGTTATTTGTCTATTTGTAGTCACAGTATTTGTGCGCCCCTTGAGGGACTTGAATTAGAGGGGGGCTGAAATAGCCTAAGCTACTCTATCCCTTTGAGATGTATTTATTGCTTATCTCAATAAACATACTTGAACTTGAACTTGAGTACACAATGAGTTCATTTGTACTCCATACTCATCATCAAGAAGTGTATTTTACCAGCATTGTAATATAAATTAAGAATAAAAGCTTAACTGGATTACGGACCCATAATCAAAATAAGAGTCATCACTAATTATCATGACAAATTCTCTAGGCTACACTTCTGCCTTCGACAAGCTGCCGCCGGATGTGGGTATAGTTTATTGTACACCCCCGCACCCCCAGTCCTGGAAGGGCGGGCATTGGGATGTGGACATGTGTACCATTATACCCCCCCCCCCCACACACACACACACTCGATCCTCTCCTGTTAATAATAATAAAAATTAAAAATAATAACGTTAATAAATATTATAATTAAAACACTTACTGTAATACCCTAGTGCTTGAATGAAGGTGAAGGAAAGACCCAATAAATGTGTAAGTGTATTAAAAACCAAATTTTCGTTGGGTGAGCTGGCAGGTGAGCACCACCTGCCAGCTCACCCAGTAATGAACATCACCTGCACACTGCACCGAACCACTTGCCAGCAGGTGCAGAAGTACGATGGAGAGAGCAAAGTATACAATATTTCAAGTATAATATTAAAGATATATTTAGGATTTAATGTTTTCCTATAAAGTTTCAATAATACCTTTATTTGATTTTTTGTATTATTTTCTACCACAGACGTGGCCACACATTAACAATGCTAACCAGCATATATACATTTTCTTCAGTCCGCCATGGACTCTAACCCTTTCCACTACCGCCCACAAGATGGGTATAGGGTGCATAATATAAGAACTAAACTAACTAACTCCATTGATAGGGTTAGAGATTTGTTAAACATATAGTTCAGGGATTTATTGAACAATCAACCACATAAGGTGATTGTAGTGTTTTTAAAATGCTAGGCTAAGCTACATACGTAAATACATAAATACACAGATTTACGTATGCCCTACATAAAGTGTTCGATGTGTCTTTTACATAGTGTCATTAACGTGCATTTACAAAGGTGAAATTGAATTCTGACCAGCTTCCACATATACTTTATACACATACATATACACACACAGACGTATGCGTACATATAAGAACATAAGAACAAAGGTAACTGCAGAAGGCCTATTGGCCCATACGAGGCAGCTCCTATTCTATAACCACCCAATCCCACTCATATACTTGTCCAACCCGTGCTTGAAACAATCGAGGGACCCCACCTCCACAATGTTACGCGGCAATTGGTTCCACAAATCAACAACCCTGTTACTGAACCAGTATTTACCCAAGTCTTTCCTAAATCTAAACTTATCCAATTTATATCCATTGTTTCGTGTTCTGTCCTGTGTTGATACTTTTAATACCCTATTAATATCCCCCCGGTTATGTCCATTCATCCACTTGTAAACCTCTATCATGTCACCCCTAACTCTTCGCCTTTCCAGTGAATGCAACTTAAGCTTTGTTAATCTTTCTTACATAAGAACATAAGAACAAAGGTAACTGCAGAAGGCCTATTGGCCCATACGAGGCAGCTCCTATTCTATAACCACCCAATCCCACTCATATACTTGTCCAACCCGTGCTTGAAACAATCGAGGGACCCCACCTCCACAATGTTACGCGGCAATTGGTTCCACAAATCAACAACCCTGTTACTGAACCAGTATTTACCCAAGTCTTTCCTAAATCTAAACTTATCCAATTTATATCCATTGTTTCGTGTTCTGTCCTGTTTCGTGTTCTTCATATGAAAGATTTCTAATTTGGGGAATTAACTTAGTCATCCTACGCTGGACACGTTCAAGTGAATTTATATCCATTCTATAATATGGCGACCAAAACTGAACTGCATAATCTAAATGGGGCCTAACTAGAGCAAGATATAGCAAGATATACATATATATTTTAGCAGTCACCAGGGAGGATGTTCTTAAACAAATAGTAAAACTCAAACCAAACAAATCCCCAGGGCCGGATGAAGTGTTTGCCAGGGTGCTTAAAGAATGCAAAGAGGAGCTTTGTGACCCACTGTCAACCATATTTAATAAATCAATAGAGTCAGGCAGAGTGCCAGAGTTTTGGAAAGTTGCTAATGTGATACCAGTTTTTAAGAAAGGAGATAGATCACTTGCGTCTAACTATCGACCAATTAGCCTAACGTCTATTGTGGGAAAGTTACTCGAATCTATAATAGCAAATAAAATTCGTCTTCATCTTGAAAAACATAAATTAATAATTGAGTCGCAACATGGTTTTATAAATGGCCGTTCATGTTTAACAAATTTGTTATCTTTTTATTCTAGCATTGTTGAGGCAGTTGATAGTGGTAAGGATTGCGATGTTGTATACCTTGACTTTAGCAAAGCTTTTGATACAGTGCCACATGAAAGACTGATTAAAAAAATAGAGTCTCATGGTATTGGGGGTGCTATATTAAGCTGGATTAGGGCATGGCTATACCAAAGGAAACAGAGAGTTAGTATAAATGGAATCAAGTCAGAGTGGGAAAATGTTGTAAGTGGAGTGCCTCAAGGCTCTGTCCTGGGACCTCTGTTGTTTATAATATATATAAATGATTTAGATTCAGGTTTGAGTAGCAACATTTGCAAATTTGCCGATGATACGAAAATCGGTAGGGAAATTAATTCGGAGGAGGACTCACTATCACTTCAAGTTGATCTAGATAGGGTTTTGAAATGGTCAAAGGATTGGCAGATGCAGTTTAATGCTGATAAATGTAAAGTTCTGAGGTTAGGTAATGATGATAGAGTTACAAGATACGAGCTAGATGGTGTTGTGATTGCGAAGTCGGATTGCGAAAGGGATCTGGGAGTTATGATTAGTAAGAATTTAAAACAAAAGGATCAATGCATAAATGTTCGTAATAAGGCAAATCGGACATTTGGATTTATTAATCGCAGCGTTAGTAACAAGACACCTGGTGTGGTTCTCAAGCTATATCTTGCTCTAGTTAGGCCCCATTTAGATTATGCAGTTCAGTTTTGGTCGCCATATTATAGAATGGATATAAATTCACTTGAACGTGTCCAGCGTAGGATGACTAAGTTAATTCCCCAAATTAGAAATCTTTCATAAGAACATAAGAACAAAGGTAACTGCAGAAGGCCTATTGGCCCATACGAGGCAGCTCCTATTCTATAACCACCCAATCCCACTCATATACTTGTCCAACTCGTGCTTGAAACAATCGAGGGACCCCACCTCCACAATGTTACGCGGCAATTGGTTCCACAAATCAACAACCCTGTTACTGAACCAGTATTTACCCAAGTCTTTCCTAAATCTAAACTTATCCAATTTATATCCATTGTTTCGTGTTCTGTCCTGTGTTGATACTTTTAATACCCTATTAATATCCCCCCGGTTATGTCCATTCATCCACTTGTAAACCTCTATCATGTCACCCCTAACTCTTCGCCTTTCCAGTGAATGCAACTTAAGCTTTGTTAATCTTTCTTCATATGAAAGATTTCTAATTTGGGGAATTAACTTAGTCATCCTACGCTGGACACGTTCAAGTGAATTTATATCCATTCTAAAATATGGCGACCAAAACTGAACTGCATAATCTAAATGGGGCCTAACTAGAGCAAGATATAGCTTGAGAACCACACCAGGTGTCTTGTTACTAACGCTGCGATTAATAAATCCAAGTGTCCGATTTGCCTTATTACGAACATTTATGCATTGATCCTTTTGTTTTAAATTCTTACTAATCATAACTCCCAGATCCCTTTCGCAATCCGACTTCGCAATCTCAACACCATCTAGCTCGTATCTTGTAACTCTATCATCATTACCTAACCTCAGAACTTTACATTTATCAGCATTAAACTGCATCTGCCAATCCTTTGACCATTTCAAAACCCTATCTAGATCAACTTGAAGTGATAGTGAGTCCTCCTCCGAATTAATTTCCCTACCGATTTTCGTATCATCGGCAAATTTGCAAATGTTGCTACTCAAACCTGAATCTAAATCATTTAAGAACATAAGAACATAAGAACAAAGGTAACTGCAGAAGGCCTATTGGCCCATACGAGGCAGCTCCTATTCTATAACCACCCAATCCCACTCATATACTTGTCCAACCCGTGCTTGAAACAATCGAGGGACCCCACCTCCACAATGTTACGCGGCAATTGGTTCCACAAATCAACAACCCTGTTACTGAACCAGTATTTACCCAAGTCTTTCCTAAATCTAAACTTATCCAATTTATATCCATTGTTTCGTGTTCTGTCCTGTGTTGATACTTTTAATACCCTATTAATATCCCCCCGGTTATGTCCATTCATCCACTTGTAAACCTCTATCATGTCACCCCTAACTCTTCGCCTTTCCAGTGAATGCAACTTAAGCTTTGTTAATCTTTCTTCATATGAAAGATTTCTAATTTGGGGAATTAACTTAGTCATCCTACGCTGGACACGTTCAAGTGAATTTATATCCATTCTATAATATGGCGACCAAAACTGAACTGCATAATCTAAATGGGGCCTAACTAGATAGGGTTTTGAAATGGTCAAAGGATTGGCAGATGCAGTTTAATGCTGATAAATGTAGAGTTCTGAGGTTAGGTAATGATGATGGAGTTGCAAGATGCGAGCTACATGGTGTTGTGATTGCGAAGTCGGATTGCGAAAGGGATCTGGGAGTTATGATTAGTAAGAATTTAAAACAAAAGGATCAATGCATAAATGTTCGTAATAAGGCAAATCGGACACTTGGATTTATTAATCGCAGCGTTAGTAACAAGACACCTGGTGTGGTTCTCAAGCTATATCTTGCTCTAGTTAGGCCCCATTTAGATTATGCAGTTCAGTTTTGGTCGCCATATTATAGAATGGATATAAATTCACTTGAACGTGTCCAGCGTAGGATGACTAAGTTAATTCCCCAAATTAGAAATCTTTCATATGAAGAAAGATTAACAAAGCTTAAGTTGCATTCACTGGAAAGGCGAAGAGTTAGGGGCGACATGATAGAGGTTTACAAGTGGGTGAATGGACATAACAAGGGGGATATTAATAGGGTATTAAAAGTTTCAACACAGGACAGAACACGAAACAATGGGTATAAATTGGATAAGTTTAGATTTAGGAAAGACTTGGGTAAATACTGGTTCAGTAACAGGGTTGTAGATTTGTGGAACCAATTGCCGCGTAACGTGGTGGAGGTGGGGTCCCTCGATTGTTTCAAGCGCGGGTTGGACAAGTATATGAGTGGGATTGGGTGGTTATAGAATAGGAGCTGCCTCGTATGGGCCAATAGGCCTTCTGCAGTTACCTTTGTTCTTATGTTCTTATGTTCTTAACTAGAGCAAGATATAGCTTGAGAACCACACCAGGTGTCTTGTTACTAACGCTGCGATTAATAAATCCAAGTGTCCGATTTGCCTTATTACGAACATTTATGCATTGATCCTTTTGTTTTAAATTCTTACTAATCATAACTCCCAGATCCCTTTCGCAATCCGACTTCGCAATCACAACACCATCTAGCTCGTATCTTGTAACTCTATCATCATTACCTAACCTCAGAACTTTACATTTATCAGCATTAAACTGCATCTGCCAATCCTTTGACCATTTCAAAACCCTATCTAGATCAACTTGAAGTGATAGTGAGTCCTCCTCCGAATTAATTTCCCTACCGATTTTCGTATCATCGGCAAATTTGCAAATGTTGCTACTCAAACCTGAATCTAAATCATTTATATATATTATAAACAACAGAGGTCCCAGGACAGAGCCTTGAGGCACTCCACTTACAACATTTTCCCACTCTGACTTGATTCCATTTATACTAACTCTCTGTTTCCTTTGGTATAGCCATGCCCTAATCCAGCTTAATATAGCACCCCCAATACCATGAGACTCTATTTTTTTAATCAGTCTTTCATGTGGCACTGTATCAAAAGCTTTGCTAAAGTCAAGGTATACAACATCGCAATCCTTACCACTATCAACTGCCTCAACAATGCTAGAATAAAAAGATAACAAATTTGTTAAACATGAACGGCCATTTATAAAACCATGTTGCGACTCAATTATTAATTTATGTTTTTCAAGATGAAGACGAATTTTATTTGCTATTATAGATTCGAGTAACTTTCCCACAATAGACGTTAGGCTAATTGGTCGATAGTTAGACGCAAGTGATCTATCTCCTTTCTTAAAAACTGGTATCACATTAGCAACTTTCCAAAACTCTGGCACTCTGCCTGCCATATGAAGAAAGATTAACAAAGCTTAAGTTGCATTCACTGGAAAGGCGAAGAGTTAGGGGTGACATGATAGAGGTTTACAAGTGGATGAATGGACATAACCGGGGGGATATTAATAGGGTATTAAAAGTATCAACACAGGACAGAACACGAAACAATGGATATAAATTGGATAAGTTTAGATTTAGGAAAGACTTGGGTAAATACTGGTTCAGTAACAGGGTTGTTGATTTGTGGAACCAATTGCCGCGTAGCATTGTGGAGGTGGGGTCCCTCGATTGTTTCAAGCACGGGTTGGACAAGTATATGAGTGGGATTGGGTGGTTATAGAATAGGAGCTGCCTCGTATGGGCCAATAGGCCTTCTGCAGTTACCTTTGTTCTTATGTTCTTATATACATACATATATACACACATACATACACATATATTTGTCTCTTTTACTCTGACAAGGTGAGATAACTGATAGAGAAACTAGTGTGCAATTAAGCACTTAATCACTGAAGGTGATTAAGGTGCTTTCACAAGCTCAGGTTATAGAGTTACATCACATACATTCATTGTATAATTGATACGTTACATGGTCAATCTAGGGTACAAGTTCAATATATCATCAAGTGTTCCAGTACTCAAATAGTAATTACACAGTTCAGCATAGCGCTTCATTCATGTATGTACGAGAGAAGATTGTTCAAATATATTACATGCACATCCGGTACATCGTCCACCTTCTTCTACAGAACCGTCGGTATAGCACTGATACACATCGTTACCCATACTCTGAGTACTTTCAGTGATGCTTCACAGTGTTAACTGTTTTAATAATGTAGAGTGTACATTATCTTTCTTGGGTGCATTTACAAAATCAACTGCTAGATCCAAGTTATCCCATGGAGTAATTGGTTGATTAATCGTTAATTGAGTTGAGTACATATTTAATATTTTGATGGAGTTGGCTACCTTGTAGAACCAAAATGCATAATCAGATTTCGCTCTTCTACGGACCTCAGGTGAGTGTAGCATATTAGAAAGTTTAGCTTGAAACTTCTTGTATTGCCGAGATCTACTCAATGCCTTCACGCCGAAAACTGTGCTAATAGACAAAATTATGTTAGAGATATGGGTCTATAATTATCTGAGTGTGCTTTGGGGATGGGAACAATGACACTGTCCAATCATCAGGTAATACTCCTTCACTTAAACTCATTCTGTACAACACTAAAAGTGGATTACCTGGTACTTGTGAGACTAATCTCAGTAAACTGTAAGTAATACCGTCCTCTTCAGGAGCAGTAGACTTATTTTATTGTGCTACACAGCCTTCCCGGCTTGGTGCCTTCTTTGGTAATTACTTATCAAAGGCAGCTCCATACGAGGAGCTGCCTCGTATGGGCCAATAAGTCTTTTGCAGTTACCTTCATTCTTATGTTCTTACTTACATTTATTGAACTTTATCATCATCATCATTTACAGAAATAAATTAACATAAAAAGTAGTCATTTTAATACACAAAACAGAAGTAGATATTATGTAAATTATAATGCAGGATAGGATTACTATTAAGAACTTAATTATAAACCACAATATGTTTTATATCGTCAGAAATTCGGAAACATACCATATATTTTCAAATATTTACAATTAAAGTATTTATTTAGGAAATAAGTATTTTAGTTACCCTAGTTAGCTCTGAGAACACACATTCTTGCAGCAAGAATTTCTTCCCACTAATCTGAGAGATGCTAATGAGACCAGTCTCGACCCACTGGACAGGTCATGAACAATAATCAACTACAGCACCATCTATGTCAGAAGATATTCAAAATATTCTTGATATCATTCAAATTGTCAATACGAGAACAGAATACATAAGTTGAGTGATGTCAAAGGAATCATATTGACTGACCGAGCCCCATTGTAAATATCCGTGGCTTCCTGACCATAAAGGTACCGACGCGGTCGAGGGTAAGAGACCGGATGTACCCATATACCTATGAGGCCATCAAAAATAGTGAGTCACACCAAACAAAAAGAAGTACTGGTAAACAGGTCAGACACAACCAGTACTATGATGATGCTAAACTGAAAGAGCTTAAATCAATTGCTAGACAGACAGGTAAAGCATATAAGAGCCTTAGAACTCCTCAAATGTTAAAACTGTTTCAGGCCGCGCTTGCAGCGGCAAGGGAGAGAATGACTGAACTGAGACAAAATGAATGGGAGGGTTTTGTTAGTGGACTTAACCTGTATACTCCCCTGGGCAAAGCCTGGAAAGGCATAAACAAAATTATTGGTAAAAATAGTAGACAAGTTTCACACCCAAACCCGCTACAGAAAGCCAATCAGTTAATTGCAAAATGGGCTCAGGTTTCCAGCCTTGGAATGCTACCAGCTAGCACTGGGGAGAAATTGCAGGCGAGGTCCACAGACAGAAATTCTCTCATAAATTTCATGTTGAGCAAGCAACATGATGAATGTGATGTTCCATATACAGATTATGAATTGGATGCAGCCCTCTCCAGGGGCAGTAGCACTGCTCCTGGTGAGGACGGTATCACCTATGATATTCTAAGACTCCTACATCGTGTACCCGGTAACCCATTATTAGAATTGTTTAATGCCAGCTATGTCTCTGGGCAGTTGCCTGTATCATGGACCACCAGTCTTACGGTACCTGTACCAAAGCCTGGCCAGCCTGATGCTTTCCGTCCCATCTCACTGACCAGTTGCATGTGCAAAACCTTTGAGAGAATGGTGCTTAATAGATTATTGTATAGAGTTAAAGAGCACATGTCACCTGATATCAATGGTTTCACACATGGTAAAAGTGTACACAACTGTATCACAACCTTTCTTACTGTTCATGGAGATAAAAGGCACAAGTACACAACATTTCTTGATTTAAAAAATGCCTTTGATATTGCTAATAGGGAAGTGATTATGTATGAATTAGCGAGAATGGATATAGGGGGACATTTATTACAGTGGATACGAGGCTATCTTACCAACCGGAAGTCCTCTGCGCTGTTCCAAGGCTACAAGAGTGAAACTAAAGTAATGCAACTAGGCACCCCACATGGAAGAGTACTTAGTCCTACCTTGTTTAATGTTCTAATTAATGCTTTACTAAAATCAATCCCAACTAGTCCGGCAAACATCACTATCAGCTATGCAGATGACATCCTTGTGCATACTAAAACCCACCGCAAAATGCAAACAGTCTTAAATTGTATACATACAGCTTGTGAGAGCCTTGGTCTTGTAATCAACGCTGCTAAAACTAAGGTATTTAACAGACAAATTGGCAACCGCAAAAGTGGACCACGAAAACTTAAGATAGACAACATACCAATAGACTATGTCTCTTCTTTCAAATACCTTGGTGTCTCTGTCCCTTGTACCTCAAGTACAAGAACTTTTTCAGTGTCAAAATAGTTAACAGATGTAATGCATTAGGCAGTAATGTGGTGGAGGCTGACTCCATACACAGTTTCAAATGTAGATATGATAGAGTCCAGTAGGCTCAGGAATCTGTACATCAGTTGATTGACAGTTGAGAGGCGGGACCAAAGAGCCAGAGCTCAACCCCCCAAGCACAATTAGGTGAGTACACACAAACACACTCACTCTCTCCCTCTCATAAGGGAGGTGGTGGCCGAGTGGACAGCGCTCTAGACTCGTGGACCTAGGGAGTAAATGTTACTCCTACTGCTATGTAACAAGATTTTGTTGGTACATTTTCATGTAAATTCACAACTCTTCGCGCCGGAAACAAGTCATGAGAGAGCCACACAATAATTTTCGGATCTAACCTTCATTCTTTCTCAATGTGTTGTATACAATGAAATGATTATACATTGCTCTGTTGTGAACATTGTATACAGTACCTCAAGATATACATCCCACAACAGTTAACTAGCTCCCAGATACCTAATTAATTCCCTACTCTCTGTAAATGTTAATGTGATGTCCCCAGGGCCGGATGAAGTGTTTGCTAGGGTGCTTAAAGAATGCAAAGAGGAGCTTTGTGACCCACTGTCAACCATATTTAATAAATCAATAGAGTCAGGCAGAGTGCCAGAGTTTTGGAAAGTTGCTAATGTGATACCAGTTTTTAAGAAAGGAGATAGATCACTTGCGTCTAACTATCGACCAATTAGCCTAACGTCTATTGTGGGAAAGTTACTCGAATCTATAATAGCAAATAAAATTCGTCTTCATCTTGAAAAACATAAATTAATAATTGAGTCGCAACATGGTTTTATAAATGGCCGTTCATGTTTAACAAATTTGTTATCTTTTTATTCTAGCATTGTTGAGGCAGTTGATAGTGGTAAGGATTGCGATGTTGTATACCTTGACTTTAGCAAAGCTTTTGATACAGTGCCACATGAAAGACTGATTAAAAAAAATAGAGTCTTATGGTATTGGGGGTGCTATATTAAGCTGGATTAGGGCATGGCTATACCAAAGGAAACAGAGAGTTAGTATAAATGGAATCAAGTCAGAGTGGGAAAATGTTGTAAGTGGAGTGCCTCAAGGCTCTGTCCTGGGACCTCTGTTGTTTATAATATATATAAATGATTTAGATTCAGGTTTGAGTAGCAACATTTGCAAATTTGCCGATGATACGAAAATCGGTAGGGAAATTAATTCGGAGGAGGACTCACTATCACTTCAAGTTGATCTAGATAGGGTTTTGAAATGGTCAAAGGATTGGCAGATGCAGTTTAATGCTGATAAATGTAAAGTTCTGAGGTTAGGTAATGATGATAGAGTTACAAGATACGAGCTAGATGGTGTTGTGATTGCGAAGTCGGATTGCGAAAGGGATCTGGGAGTTATGATTAGTAAGAATTTAAAACAAAAGGATCAATGCATAAATGTTCGTAATAAGGCAAATCGGACACTTGGATTTATTAATCGCAGCGTTAGTAACAAGACACCTGGTGTGGTTCTCAAGCTATATCTTGCTCTAGTTAGGCCCCATTTAGATTATGCAGTTCAGTTTTGGTCGCCATATTATAGAATGGATATAAATTCACTTGAACGTGTCCAGCGTAGGATGACTAAGTTAATTCCCCAAATTAGAAATCTTTCATATGAAGAAAGATTAACAAAGCTTAAGTTGCATTCACTGGAAAGGCGAAGAGTTAGGGGTGACATGATAGAGGTTTACAAGTGGATGAATGGACATAACCGGGGGGATATTAATAGGGTATTAAAAGTATCAACACAGGACAGAACACGAAACAATGGATATAAATTGGATAAGTTTAGATTTAGGAAAGACTTGGGTAAATACTGGTTCAGTAACAGGGTTGTTGATTTGTGGAACCAATTGCCGCGTAACATTGTGGAGGTGGGGTCCCTCGATTGTTTCAAGCACGGGTTGGACAAGTATATGAGTGGGATTGGGTGGTTATAGAATAGGAGCTGCCTCGTATGGGCCAATAGGCCTTCTGCAGTTACCTTTGTTCTTATGTTCTTATGTTCTTCTTATGTCACCGAGCAGTAAATAGGTACCTGGAAATTAGACAGTTGCTACGGGTTGCTTCCTGGTGTGTGTACTCACCTATTTGTGCTTGCGGGGGTTGAGCTTTGGCCCTTTGGTCCCGCCTCTCAACTGTCAATCAACTGGTGTACAGATTCCTGAGCCTACTGGGCTCTATCACATCTACATTTAAAACTGTGTATGGAGTCAGCCTCCACCACATCACTGCCTAATGCATTCCATCCGTTAACTACTCTGACACTGAAAAAGTTCCTTTTAACGTCTTTGTGGCTCATGTGGGTACTCAGTTTCCACCTGTGTCCCCTTGTTCGCGTCCCACCCGTGTTGAATAGTTTATCCTTGTTTACCCGGTCTATTGTGTGTGTGTGTGTGTGTGTGTGTGTGTGTGTGTGTGTGTGTGTGTGTGTGTGTGTGTGTGTGTGTGTGTGTGTGTGTGTGTGTGTGCGAGAGAAAAAAAATTAGTTAGTCAGTAATAGTTGATTGACAGTTGAGAGGCGGGCCGAATGAGCAGAGCTCAACCCGCGCCTGCACAACTAGGTGAATACTCTCTCACTCTCTCTCTCTGTCTCTCTCTCTCTCTCTGTATGTCTCTCTCTCTGTCTGTCTGTCTGTCTGTCTGTCTGTCTCTCTCTCTCTCTCTCTCTCCTCTCTCTCTCTCTCTCTCTCTCTCTCTCTCTCTCTCTCTCTCTCTCTCACCACTCACATATGTGTTGTATGTGGATGCTGAAGTTCAGTCTCTTGTCTATGTATAGGTCAAGGAACTTTCCATAATCATTATTGCTAATGTTAACATTGTGTATCTGAAGTTGAATTTGGTTTCAGGATTTACTTTCGAACAAAAATAGTAGTCGGTCTTTTTTATGTTTGATGTGAGTTTGTTAGTTTACATCCATGAGTGGACTTTTTAAATCTATTATTTTCATTATTATATAGTGCGTTTGGGTTGGGGTAGCATCGTCAGCACTTATGTTTACACTTATTGGAAGTATCTAAGTATCAACTAAAGTATCTTCACACTTGACTTAAACTTTAGTAGCTATTTTCTGGACCATTCCTCAAGTTTCGGAGGTCAACGAAGATGGAATTCACATGAAATGGCTTATGTTACCATTACTAATAATGTTGTGTTTTCTGTCTAGCTTCAGACACGGTCATGTTACAATTGTGTCTTAGAGAGTTGCGCGCAATTAAGCATGATAGAAATCACTTACAATTAATGCAGGATGGTAGAAAATCACTTACAATTAATGCATCAAGTTTGGAGACTTGAATTGAAATTGAAATTGAAATAAGTTTATTGAGGTAAAATACACATAAATGGATGAGGTAGCTCAAGCTATTCTCACCCCGTTCAGTACATCGTGTTAATACATACATAGACACACACACTTGTACACATTTTAGTGTAACAAGCAAGGCAAATAGTTTCTGTCTGATGGGTAGAGGCAACTGCACTTGCAGCTGCACCCGTGTGGCGGTGTTGGAAACCAACAATGTATATGATTTGAGAGAGAGAGAGAGAGAGAATGATCTGTAGACAGAGCATCAATATGGCGTAAGGTATTGGGCTTTGCCTCAAGATGAAGCATAATAAAGAGCCCGAATATCAGGAGAAAAAATTACATTAAAAACTGTCCACATGATACATATATATAATCACGTTTTAAACATTTTAATTGTATTATTTGCATATATATATATATAATTAGGAAGTAATGTTTATCTGGGTAAGTTGTCAGCTTTTATGAACTAATAGCTAGTGCGGCTTGTATATGGGTACATCCGGTCTCTTACCCTCGACTGCGGCGGTAACTTTATGGTCAGGAAGCCACAAATATTTACAGTTCAAGTTCAAGTATGTTTATTGAGACAAGAAAAAAATACATCTCAAAGGGATAGAGTAGCTTAGGCTATTTCTACCCCCTCTACTTCAAGTCCCTCAAGGGGCGCACAAATTCAGTAAGTACAAATAGACAATTAACATTACAAGAATCCCATTTAACATTGCAGGTTAATATAGTAAGTACAGCATATAATTGTTACACTCTTGGGGCAAAATTTTTGTAGCTCCTAAGTATACTGTCTATCATACCATTATCACACATACAAACAATTTGATGTGGTACATTACTTATTTCCTTATTTCTATAGTTATCAATAAGTTGACACTCTAATACATAATGTTCTAAGGTGTGGGCGTGCGGCATACTACATAATTTACACTCCTTATCTTTTTCACTGACATCAACTCCGTATTGCCAGATATATTTGTATCCTAATCTTAATCTCATGTAAATTGAATCCTTCCAAGTTGACTTTCCTTTATCATAGGTGAAGGACGAGTTTGTATTTATTACTGAATAATTCTTAAGTGTGTTACTACTATCCACTATTGCCATTCTTTTTATCATTTCTTCATCTTCATTTCCTCTTATTAATGTTATATATACATGTACACATAATCATGCATACATGTACATATATATACATATGCGGTAAATCCAGAGAAATGAAATATGGAATTTTCCGCATACAAATGATTATTGTTTCGTGATCGTCAATTGCATATATACATATACATTCACATACATATTCAATCACCCACACAAATACACACATCAATAATCTTTGTATCACAAGTGATTCAACAAGAGGCTCACAATTATCACAACACAGGACGGTGAGTGTCCAGACATGAGCATAAAAATAATCTTTCCTGCCTGTACTCTACACAGACGCCGTCTTGTAGAATGGGTGTTGTGATTGCGAAGTCGGATTGCGAAAGGGATCTGGGAGTTATGATTAGTAAGAATTTAAAACAAAAGGATCAATGCATAAATGTTCGTAATAAGGCAAATCGGACACTTGGATTTATTAATCGCAGCGTTAGTAACAAGACACCTGGTGTGGTTCTCAAGCTATATCTTGCTCTAGTTAGGCCCCATTTAGATTATGCAGTTCAGTTTTGGTCGCCATATTATAGAATGGATATAAATTCACTTGAACGTGTCCAGCGTAGGATGACTAAGTTAATTCCCCAAATTAGAAATCTTTCATATGAAGAAAGATTAACAAAGCTTAAGTTGCATTCACTGGAAAGGCGAAGAGTTAGGGGTGACATGATAGAGGTTTACAAGTGGATGAATGGACATAACCGGGGGGATATTAATAGGGTATTAAAAGTATCAACACAGGACAGAACACGAAACAATGGATATAAATTGGATAAGTTTAGATTTAGGAAAGACTTGGGTAAATACTGGTTCAGTAACAGGGTTGTTGATTTGTGGAACCAATTGCCGCGTAACATTGTGGAGGTGGGGTCCCTCGATTGTTTCAAGCACGGGTTGGACAAGTATATGAGTGGGATTGGGTGGTTATAGAATAGGAGCTGCCTCGTATGGGCCAATAGGCCTTCTGCAGTTACCTTTGTTCTTATGTTCTTATGTAATCGGCTTTTATAGACACCTGGTATGGTTCTCAAGCTATATCTTGCTCTAGTTAGACCCCATTTAGATTATGCAGTTCAGTTTTGATCGCCATATTATAGAATGGATATAAATTCACTTGGTGTCCAGCGTAGGATGACTAAGTTAATTCCCCAAATTAGAAATCTTTAATATGAAGAAAGATTAACAAAGCTTAAGTTGCATTCACTGGAAAGGCAAAGAGTTAGGGGTGACATGATAGAGGTTTACAAGTGGGTGAATGGACATAACAAAGGGGATATTAATAGGGTATTAAAAGTATCAACACAAGACAGAACACGAAACAATGGGTATAAATTGGATAAGTTTAGATTTAGGAAAGACTTGGGTAAATACTGGTTCAGTAACAGGGTTGTAGATTTGTGGAACCAATTGCCGCGTAACGTGGTGAGGTGGGGTCCTCGATTGTTTCAAGCGCGGGTTGGACAAGTATATGAGTGGGATTGGGTGGTTATAGAATAGGAGCTGCCTCGTATGGGCCAATAGGCCTTCTGCAGTTACCTTTGTTCTTATGTTCTTCTTATGTTCTTAAAACCAAAGGATATAACTAAAAACATATATTCTTATGACACAGTTTTTAAGATTTATGTAAAAATTTAAAAATAATAGTGAATGCTATGGTATTATAATGTTTTCATGCTTTATATTTAAGAATAAATAATTTTCAGTCAACATTTAGTTTTTTTGTTTACCTTTTTGTAAAGCTATCCAATTTACGTTCTTATAACATAAATATAACATTTATATGACGTCAGTATAACGTTATTTACACGACATCATTACGTTATTATGATGTTATATTAACGTATAATTCCTGTATGAAAACCAGAATATATATTGAACTTTATGTTTTAAACATTGTAAAGTTATCATAAAACTTGGAATAAGACGGTAAGCATGCTTTACTTATGAAAATATACAAACAAATCAACAAAAACATTTTAACATAAAAAACATAAACATAACATAAATTAATTGCATGCATGGGAGTTAACTGAACTCTGTAATATTGCATACATGAACCTTAAGGTACAAACCCAGTGTATTTACTCATGCAGTTCTTTCCTAAATCTAATTTTTCCAATTTTTACACTTTGTTTCGAGTTCTGTCTTGTGTTGCTACTTTTAATACCCCATTAATGTCCCCTTTGTTATGTCCATTCATCCCATTGTGCACCTCTACCATATGTCACTCCTAATTCTTTGCTTTTCTAGAGAATGTAATATAAGCTTTGACAATCTTTCTTCATATGACAGGTTAACAGGTAGAACAAAGATTACCATTTATATATGGATAACTATTATAAGTCGGTTTGAATGAGTGAATTGCTGCTTGAAGATAGGTATATACACGTGTGGTACTATCAGATTGCATCGTGGTGAGCCTAAAACCCTTCAGATCCAAGCAAAGGGTAAAATGCCAGCAGATACAATTGCGAACACATTGATACCAAAATGAAAGACATATGACGAGAATTGAGGTAACCAAAGTGAAAAGTGTGTTCACATTACATTGCACTAGAGTGCTCCCAGGTTACTTTTCTCACACTTTCTCTGTTTTGTGTGGATGGTCCGCCGTGCTTTCATCACGTCAGCGGGTGGAGCACGCTGCTGTTTTTGACATTTCATGCATAAATTCCGGTTGGAAATTCTATTGCGAACACATTGATATCAAAATGAAAGACCTAGGATGACAATTGAGGTGACCAGAATGAAAAGAGTGTATACATTTTATCGCTCTTGTGCGCTCCCTGGTAACACGCTCTCGCTTTCTCTGTTTGTTGCGGATGGTAAGCCGGGCTTTTGGAGTTTATATGCCTTTAGTCCTGTAGAGAATTCTATTGCGAACACATTGATGCTAAATTGAAAAACCTAGGATGAGAATTGAGGTAACAAAGTTGAAAAGGGTATACACTTTTCAGTATTATCACGCTCAGCTTTCTTTTTCTGGTACCCTTGGCCTACATTCATCTTGTCGGCGGGTGGAGCGCGCTGCTGTCTTTGACATTATATTCACATAGTTCTGTTGGGAATTCTATTGCAAACGCATTGATACCAAAATGAAAGACATAGGACGAGAATTAAGGTGACAAAGTTGAAAAGAGTATACACTTTTCAGTATTTCCGCACACTACCAGGGAATGTCCAAAAAAAAATGGAGAGAGTGGAGGGGTAACTTGCCCAAAACGCGAAATTGTTTGGGGAGATTAACTTTCGTTCAATACTATTATGCAAGAGGAGCGACACATCTATGGTTCATCCAATAAAATCAGCAGACTTCTAGATGTTACTACTGCTCGGCTTAGACTCGGTTACAAGTATTTCTGGGAATTCTCATTATCTGCCGATGTAGACCTGACCAAATGTTAACTGTCAACAAAATTATTCGCACACCCTCCGTCACTATGTGATAGTGAATTCAGAGACAATTTTATAACCAATGTACCAACGATGTGTCAATATTTCATTCAAAATGATCTGGTACCAGAAATTTTACCCAAATATCCCCAGTTTGCTAACTGTAAGTAGTAACAAAGTGATTGTAACCTATCCACCGCTGCCCACTGGATGAGGGCGGTGTGCAGGACAAACATATCAATTGTGACACTAGCTCTCCACATATGTCAGTTGCTTAATTAGAAACTGTACTTGTGATCGATCTCGAACCCATTGTTGATGTGACGACTTATACTGAATTTTGTAACTAGCTCATCAAGATTGTAACTTGCTTAGCTAAATGAATTGTGGGGTTCAGTCCCTGAGCCCAATTATGTGCCTCTGTAACCCTTTCCACTACTGCCCACAAGATGGGTATGGGGTGCATAATAAATGAACTAAACTAACTTTAAGGCATCCTGAAAGAAAGCTTGGAGGGCTTGAAAAATTGCAGAACGAAGCCGTGAGGATAATCCTTGGGTGCCCTCGTACCACAAAGATACTAATATGAGAAAGGAACTTAATATTCCGAGCGTTGTTTATCATGTTACTGAAATAACTGTCAAATTGGTATAAAAATGCTTAGGCTAGCTCATCCTAACCCTTGCACAGAAGCCCTCCAGAATTTCTTTATTGAATGTTGAAAACAACCCTCAAGTTGACTATTTCCGTAACAGCATGCACTCCTGTATGCTAATCCCCACAATCACCAAGCCCACCCGAGTCACTCAAACATCTGCCACTACCCTGGATCACCTTTGGACTAATATAACAGCTCCCCTTACATCTGGGGTAATTTATGACAGAACAACTGACCACTATCCTACTTTCCTCATAGCAAACATTGACACATCACCACCAGAAACCAAAAAACTTTCATTCAGGCTACATAGTGAATCAGCTTTAGGCAATCTCTCTAATGCACTTCACAATATTAACTGGGAATCTGAATTTAATAATTCACAGGATATAAAACTCATCAACTAACCTCTTTCTCTACAAAACTCTAAGCCTCTACAACACTCACTGTTCCCTCCTTACCAAACAAGTAACTGATAAAAGAAAAAAATAACCCGTGGCTCACAAGTGGCATAATTAAATCAATCAACAAAAAAACATGAATACGAAAAGAAATTTAGGAGTGGCCTAATTCAATGGAAGTAGTTAAAAGGTACTCGTCAGTGCTTACCAGTATCATAAGAAAAGCAAAACTTTCATACTATGAGACTAGATTCAAAGAAGCAAAAGGCAACATGAAAAGCACATGGAATACCATCTCTAACATCCTGGGAACTAAACAACACTCCCACAACCAGATAACACTCTCTAAGGATGGCCTTACACTGTCATCTGAGCTTAGAAATGGCGAATGAATTTAATAGCTTCTTTTCATCGATTGGTGCTAACCTTGCAAGTAAAATCCCACAGAGTCAGACACATATCAACACATATCTCTCAGGCAGCTATCCAAACTCTCTTCTCCTCTCAGCAGTCAGCCCGTCAGATGTTTTCAGTTGCATATGTCCTGGGGACCATTCAGGCTTGTTCGCATTTGTGTTCCTCACGTGTGTCCCCAAAGAATGAGGTGATTTGGTAAAATGCTATGCCCAAGATAACTATCCGAGTGCCGGCGGTGGGGTGGTTCATATAGCCTCGGCTATCACCTCATTTTGTCCGGTCGTGATGGTCAAGTGGATTAAGGCGTCTTGTACATACCAGTTGCGTTGCTTCTGGGAGTATGGGTTCGAGTCACTTCTGGGGTGTGAGTTTTCAGTTGCATATGTCCTGGGGACCATTCAGGCTTGTTCGCATTTGTGTTCCTCACGTGTGCCCCAAAGAATGAGGTGATTTGGTAAAATGCTATGCCCAAGATAACTATCCGAGTGCCGGCGGTGGGGTGGTTCATATAGCCTCGGCTATCACCTCATTTTGTCCGGTCGTGATGGTCAAGTGGATTAAGGCGTCTTGTACATACCAGTTGCGTTGCTTCTGGGAGTATGGGTTCGAGTCACTTCTGGGGTGTGAGTTTTCAGTTGCATATGTCCTGGGGACCATTCAGGCTTGTTCGCATTTGTGTTCCTCACGTGTGCCCCAAAGAATGAGGTGATTTGGTAAAATGCTATGCCCAAGATAACTATCCGAGTGCCGGCGGTGGGGTGGTTCATATAGCCTCGGCTATCACCTCATTTTGTCCGGTCGTGATGGTCAAGTGGATTAAGGCGTCTTGTACATACCAGTTGCGTTGCTTCTGGGAGTATGGGTTCGAGTCACTTCTGGGGTGTGAGTTTTCAGTTGCATATGTCCTGGGGACCATTCAGGCTTGTTCGCATTTGTGTTCCTCACGTGTGCCCCAAAGAATGAGGTGATTTGGTAAAATGCTATGCCCAAGATAACTATCCGAGTGCCGTCGGTGGGGTGGTTCATATAGCCTCGGCTATCACCTCATTTTGTCCGGTCGTGATGGTCAAGTGGATTAAGGCGTCTTGTACATACCAGTTGCGTTGCTTCTGGGAGTATGGGTTCGAGTCACTTCTGGGGTGTGAGTTTTCAGTTGCATATGTCCTGGGGACCATTCAGGCTTGTTCGCATTTGTGTTCCTCACGTGTGCCCCAAAGAATGAGGTGATTTGGTAAAATGCTATGCCCAAGATAACTATCCGAGTGCCGGCGGTGGGGTGGTTCATATAGCCTCGGCTATCACCTCATTTTGTCCGGTCGTGATGGTCAAGTGGATTAAGGCGTCTTGTACATACCAGTTGCGTTGCTTCTGGGAGTATGGGTTCGAGTCACTTCTGGGGTGTGAGTTTTCAGTTATATATATATATATATATATATATATATATATATATATATATATTATATTATGAATATCAGAGGTCCCAGGACAATTATTGTGCATGTGTAGTATGTATGTTTATGTAGTATATTTGGCATATTTAATGGCATTTAGTTAATGCCACTTAGTGGCATGTCTCTGCACCGTTTCCAGTTTGTTGATATGCTTTCTAAGATATGGGCACCATACAACTGCTGCATACTCCAACTTTGGTGTAACAAAAATTGTGAACAATTTCAAAATTTCTGTTGAAGAAATCCT
Organism: Procambarus clarkii; assembly: GCF_040958095.1. Taxonomy (NCBI): domain Eukaryota; kingdom Metazoa; phylum Arthropoda; class Malacostraca; order Decapoda; family Cambaridae; genus Procambarus; species Procambarus clarkii. The sequence goes on from NC_091155.1 coordinate 40,721,353, forward strand.
GTTTCCTAGTTCTGCATCTGTTTTGGTATAACACCTCCTTTTTTACTAGGCCTGCAATTATGAATGCCTTTATAACCAGCTAAGTTGTAGAGTTGGGTATAGTCTTTACTTAGCCAAGTTTCTGTTAAAATGAGGGTCCGTCTAATTACCACAAGCTACACAAGCTTCACAAAGCTTCCTGGCAATACGTTAGTAATGAATAAATATAATAGGTTAGGTTGACCTAACTTAACCTAACCGACGCTTGGATCGTCGACTTGATTTGGCGTCACCAGCTCTTTATTTTCGTCTAATTTCTTTATAAAAAGATCCTTTTTCAGATTAAAATTATGTTTTTTCGTGTTGTACATTCAGCACCAACATTATAATGAGTAAATATATCATATTTATTCATTACTAACGTATTGCCAGGAAGCTGAGTGGGTAGGTCTCGATAAATTTCCTGGTATAATATTATTGTTTGCTATTCTCCATCTTAGACTAGGCAAGTTGAAGTCACCTAGGAAGATAATATGAGGTATCGAGTTCTCCATTTTGTTTATCTGTTCTGTGAATTCCTCGGCCGTTGCATCTGGCGGTTTGTATATTAGAATAATCACTAAATTTATTTTCTCTATTTTTAATCCCAATACCTCTACCACCTCATTTGTAATGTTAAGGAGCTCCGAGCATACAAGGTCTTCCATAGTATACAGACCCGGCCACTCCTCCATGTGACCTAATTTTCCTATCACAGTTGTGTACTTTTCGAGACTACATTTCAAATATTCCCTAACATACATGGCTTCTCCTCCCTCCTTGTGTATTATATCTTTGTGTAAAATAGTTTAAATCCATTTATGGGACATTCAGCAAATAGTTCTCTATTTTTTACATTCATCAATGTTTCGGTACGTGCAATAGTATGTATTGTTTCATTGCAGATAACAGCATTTAAATTTTTTTTGTTTCTTAGACTTAGACTCGTACTACCAAGTTGCTGTTGGCAATTGAATAATTTTTTTATGAAGTCATTTGTTATTTTTTCCCCTACTTTAGTAATTTATGCTTTTGATCTCAATTAGTTTTATATCCTAGCTTTTTAATTTTTTCCCCTTATATATTGCCATCTTATCTGTCTGCTTTACATGGCTTAAGCAGAGTCATGTCTGCTTAAGCCTTTGTTATTTTACTAATTTACCTGTTTTAATTATTATTTGTTTTCAAAGTTTAGTTTACCCCATTTTATTTGCTTTTTGCAGTACAATACTTTACTAATAATCTTGTAATAGTAATTGGTAATGTAGCACTTGGCCTTTCTCCTTCAGAATGTATGCACACATTATAGAATGAAGAAGAGAATACCACACAAGATGGCAGCGTATGTCACGGGCCAAAAAGCGACGCCTAAAAGAACAGGTAAACCTCGAAGTCTTTCAGAGGTTGATAGATGGAAAGCGACTGAATACAGGCAACTCCTTCTCTACACCGGTAAGATTGTACTGAAGGGAATCTTACCCAAAGAATTGTATGACCATTTCCTGACTCTGAGTGTAGCCATTTCTATTCTTGTATCACCTAAATTGATTCAGTTAAATTACAGCCAATATGCACATGATCTTTTGCTGTACTTTGTGTTAAAGGCTCGTGAGCTGTATGGTAAGGATTTTTTAGTGTACAATGTACACTGCCTAACACACATATCCTCTGATGCCAAAGAGTTTGGTAGTTTGGACAGATGTTCAGCATTTCCATTTGAAAATTACCTGCAGCAGGTTAAGAATATGGTTCGATCAAGTAAAAACCCTCTTGTTCAAGGAGGATTTAAGGGATTTACTGGAGAACTTGGCAAAGGTATATTCACAATAGTCGTCTCTATTACTAATGACACTATTGCAGATGAAGGTATCTTTGTAAGATATTGCTATGCCACCTCCTTTTTTTATTAGGCCTGCAGTTGTGAATGGCTTTATTATCAGCCAAGTTGTAGCATACAACATAGCATATATATGTATATGGCATACATATATATATATATATATATATATATATATATATATATATATATATATATATATATATATATATATTATATATATATTATATATATATATATATATATATATATATATATATATTCAAAATTCGTCAGTGTACTACATTTTTGTTGTTGCTTTTAGGTGATGCTTTTAACCAGTGTACGTGGGTCTGATTGTGCAACCACGGTTCGAAGAATAATGAAGATATGAACAAACGGCCTGTGGTCACTATACAGTCTGGAAGGGCAAAAGAAGAAATTGGCATTTCTACAAAAACAAGAACTATATAATGTTATTTTAAGTAAGTAACCAAAAAATTAAATAATTTTTTTAAAGTTTAAAATTCACTTAAAAATTTAAATTTTAAATTAAAAAATTTTAACCAAAAAACTTAATATTTTTCATATTTGGAACCATTCCATAATATTTTCCCAAGCATAAATGATTATATTTCTATCACTTGCTCTTAAGATTGTTTCATTTAATAGAGGTTGGGCATAATTGTTCTCTGCTGCTAATAGAACTGACTGACTTAGCTATAGGAAAATGTAAACTTAATTGGTTTATCCATTACAGTATTGTGCAGTTTATTTCATGATCCTGTGCTTAATACTTGCATAAATAGTAGATTACAAAATGCATTTTTATATCATTAGTATTGAATAATAATAATGCAAATAATTGACTTATAAATGATGTACAATTAATTGGTAGGTGATATTATATTATTAATATTTTTTCATTCTTGCAAAGCCTTAACAAAGCCATTAACATGTTAATATAAACTTGATCACCTTCCACTTATTTTCTCATGTGCTACCTACATGTACAAAACCTTATTCCTAAATGCATATTTTGTTCTGAAGCTGTCCTTTATATGTTGTGTATCACCATCTCTGGAGAGTTTTATCTGATTGATGTATAAATTACTTTTAGTTTTACAGAATATTATTGTTATACTGAATTTATTATTATATAAATAACTTAATTTTACAGAATCATCTATCAACGCACATCCACAAGTTGAGGAGGAGGATGTGACCTTCCAGATTTCTCAAGTACTGAAACATAGACCAAACAGGCCTGGTGGATCTAGGTACAAGGTAAAATAATTTAAATTTTTATTTTTTTTTTTCCTAATTGTCCGATATATATATATATATATTATATATATATATATAATATATATATATATATATATATATATATATATATATATATATGTCGTACCTAGTAGCCAGAACGCACTTCTCAGCCTACTATGCAAGGCCAAATTTGCCTAATAAGCCAAGTTTTTCTGAATTAATATATTTTCTATAATTTTTTTCTTATGAAATGATAAAGCTACCCATTTCATTATGTATGAGGTCAATGTTTTTTTATTGGAGTTAAAATTAACGTAGATATATGACCGAACCTAACCAACCCTACCTAACCTAACCTAACCTATCTTTATAGGTTAGGTTAGGTTAGGTTAGGTAGAAGAGAAAGTTAGGTTAGGTTAGGTTAGGTAGGTTAGGTAGTCGAAAAACAATTAATTCATGAAAACTTGGCTTATTAGGCAAATCGGGCCTTGCATAGTAGGCTGAGAAGTGAGTTCTGGCTACTAGGTACGACATATATATATATATATATATATATATATATATATATATATATATATATATATATATATATATATGTCGTACCTAATAGCCAGAACGCACTTCTCAGCCTACTATGCAAGGCCCGATTTGCCTAATAAGCCAAGTTTTCCTGAATTAATATATTTTCTCTAATTTTTTTCTTATGAAATGATAAAGCTACCCATTACATTATGTATGAGGTCAATTTTTTTTATTGGAGTTAAAATTGACTTAGATATATGACCGAACCTAACCAACCCTACCTAACCTAACCTAACCTATCTTTATAGGTTAGGTTAGGTTAGGTAGCCGAAAAAGTTAGGTTAGGTTAGGTTAGGTAGGTTAGGTAGTCGAAAAACAATTAATTCATGAAAACTTGGCTTAATAGGCAAATCGGGCCTTGCATAGTAGGCTGAGAAGTGAGTTCTGGCTACTAGGTACGACATATATATATATATATATATATATATATATATATATATATATATATATATATATATATATATATATATATATATATATAATATATGTGTGTGTGTGTCGTACCTAGTAGCCAGAACGCACATCTCAGCCTACTATACAAGGCCCGATTTGCCTAATAAGCCAAGTTTTCATGAATTAATGTTTTTTCGATTACCTAACCTAACATTTTCAGCTACCTAACCTAACCTATAAAGATAGTTTAGGTAGGGTTGGTTAGGTTCGGTCATATATCTATATTAATTTTAACTCCAATAAAAAAAGAATTGACCTCATACATAATGAAATGGATAGCTTTATCATTTCATAAGAAAAAAAATAGAGAAAATATATTAATTAATGAAAACTTGGCTTATTAGGCAAATCGGGCCTTGCATAGTAGGCTGAAAAGTGCATTCTGGCTACTAGGTACGACATATATATATATATATTTATATATATATATATATATATATATATATATATATATTTATATATATATATATATATATATATATATTATATATATATATATATAATATATATATATATATATATATTATATATATATATATATATATATTATATATATATATATATATATATATATATATATATATATATATATATATATATATATATATATATTATATATATATATATATATATATATATATATATATATATATATATATATATATATATATATATATATAGTGTGTGTGTAAATACCTAAGTGTAGTTACAGGATGAGACCGTCTTCCCAGCACTCTTTGTCATATAACGCTTTGAAACTACTGACAGTCTTGGCCTCCACCACCTTCTCACCTAACTTGTTCCAACCGTCTACCACGCTATTTGCGAAAGTGAATTTTCTTATATTTCTTTAGCATCTGTGTTAAGCTAGTTTCAATCTATGACCTCCTGTTCTTGAAGTTCCAGGTCTCAGGAAATCTTCGCTGTCGATTTTATCAATTCCTGATACTATTTTGTATGTAGTGATCATATGACCTCTTTCTTCTGTCTTTTAGTTTTGGCATATTTAATGCCTCTAACCTCTCCTCGTAGCTCTTGCCCTTCAGTTCTGGGAGCCACTTAGTAGCATGTCTTTGCACCTTTTCCAGTTTGTTGATGTGCTTCTTAAGATATGGGCCAACTTCTGTTGTTGGGCACCACACAACAGCTGCATATTCTAGCTTTGGCGTAACAAAAGTCATGAACAATTTCTTTAGTATATCACCATCCATGTATTTAAACGCAATTCTAAAGTTAGAAAGCGTAGCATAGGCTCCTCGCACAATATTCTTTATGTGGTTCTCAGGTGATAGTTTTCTATCTAGAACCACCCCTAGATCTCTTTCTTTATCAGAATTCTTTAAAGATTTCTCACATAATGTATAGGTTGTGTGGGGTCTATGTTCTCCTGTTCCACATTCCATAACATGGCATTTATTAACATTAAATTCCATTTGCCAAGTGGTGCTCCATATACTTATTTTATCCAGGTTTTCTTGAAGGGCATGACAATCATCTAAATTTCTTATCCTTCCTATTATCTTAGCATCATCAGCAAACATGTTCATGTAATTCTGTATACCAACTGGTAGATCATTTATGTAGACAATAAACATCACTGGTGCAAGAACTGAACCCTGTGGTACTCCACTTGTGACATTTCTCCAGTCCGATACATTGCCTCTGATTACTGCCCTCATTTTTCTATGTCAGAAAATTTTTCATCCATGTTAGAAGCTTACCTGTCACCCCCAATATTTTCCAGTTTCCAGAACAACCTCTCTATGTGGAACTCTGTCGAATGCCTTTTTTAGGTCCAGATAGATGCAGTCAATCCAACCATCTCTTTCCTGTAATATATCTGTTGCTCGATCATAGAAACTGAGTAAATTCGATACACAGGATCTTCCAAATCGAAAACCATACTGTCTGTCTGAAATTATATCATTTCTCTTCAGGTGTTCTACCCATTTAGTTTTAATTATTTTTTCCAATATTCCAATTCCAATTTTTTCCAATAATGTGTGTGTGTGTATGTATATTTATGTTGTTGAATATGACCGAAAGTCAGTCTTTCTGCCCCTCTCCTTACTGCTATTGTTGTTTCTCGCATCTTTGTATTGCTTGTATGTTTGGGCAATTTTTCCCTTTTTCCTAGTTCTGCATCTCTGCTTTAGTATAAATTTTGTTGTGCCATTATCATATATTTCACAAAACTTGACATACATCTCATTTACTTCATGTCCTAACAGCAAGTGTTTGTCAAATTCCTTAAGGAAATATGAGTTCCCCATAATGACCTCTCCACAAGTCAGGTTTTTCAACTGCTTCAAGCTCATTTTCTTCCAGATTATAATGCATTGCATACTTTATTCCCAAAAAGACATGGTCACTTTTACCCAAGTGACAATGTCACTTGGGTAAAAGGAGGCAGGTACTGAAAGGAGGAAAAGGGAGGTACCAAAGGAGGGAGGTACTGAATGATAAATATATCTTTCTCTTTCCTGGTAAATATAATATCCAGCATGGAGGGAACATCCCCTTCCCTCATCCTCGTAGCTTGTTTAACATGTAGAAACATGAATGTTTACAGGGTGAGGTTTACGAAATTATATATATATATATATATATATATATATATATATATATATATATATATATATATATAATATATATATATATAATATATATATATATATAATATATAAAGTTTGTGTGTGTGTAATTTATATAAATAAATAATTAAATATTAATTTTGTTAATATCTTTTCAGGGAAAACTTGCAAGTACAATTCGTATACAAGAGGGGCAACAAGAGCCAGAGGATGTCTACTAAGAAAATATATAAGTCTTTATCCTCACACTCTTGATATATGGTCTTCTCTGGTCTCTTTATTTTCTCTCCTCACAAATGTCCCTTTTTTTTTATTTCTTTTACGTTTCTCTCCTGTTTTTCTTAACTTTTAATCTCTCCTTTCTTCCTCTCTTCTAACACCTCTCGTTTCCTGTCTCTTCTAGCTTCTCTCTTCCTTTACTTTTTATATTTGTGGTATTCATTTATGTCATTTTTATCTTGAATATTTTTCTTGTATCTTTTTCTTATCTTGTGTTTCT